>NW_027590250.1:0-17500 GCF_964213995.1 Mustelus asterias
TATCTATGTCTCTGTCTGTGTGTCTCTGCCTCTCTCAGTAACTTCATTGCAGTGTTAATGTAAGCTTTACTTGTGACACTAATATATAAACTTCAAAACTTTCAACTTTAAAAACTCTGTCTGTGTGTCTCTGTCTCAATTCAGACACTAGTTCAGTGCCAGGTTGAGAGGGGGTCAGTATTGAGCAGAATGGGAGGCAGTTTGATACAAAGTTTGCAGAAACTGCAGCGAGTGTTTGTAAACATGTTGGGGTTGTGGAAAGGTCAGTGTGTAACAAGCTGAGGGAAGGTGTTTCCAGTTCACATGTGGCTACTTTTTGGCAATGGGAGTTACCTTGGCATCTACAGGGAGCTCTGAAGCCTCATGGCTTTCTGCCTGCCTCTGTTTGAACAGTTTAATATGTTTCAGCACTGAGACCTCTGGCCCTTGTTGGGAATATCAGTCTCCCAGAATACCAGTATACACGACTGCCCACCTCCCCGCCCGCCACCCCCAGCCCCCAACCCTGTGTGTGTGTTGTCCCAAGTCTGGAGACTTCCCCACAGTCCCCTGAAAGGTTTAAACTGCCTCTGAGAAAACACCCTTTTTAAAACAAAATCCCCAGCAAGATCCCACAAGGTGCAGTCAGCTGTGTTGAGTGTTTTGTAATTTGGGAAAAGTTTATACAGAGAGAGAGTGAGGCAGAGAGGGGCTGAGACAGTGAAATCAAACCCCCCGGGACACCCAGAATGAAAATTACACAGCACAAAATCCCAGGATTGCCCCTTTCCAGGTTTTACTGAGAGATTGTGTCGTGGTTCCCCAGGACGACAATTCGTTCACATCGGTTTAAAACAGAGAGTCTGAGCAGCGATCTTCCAAGCAATAGACTTTATTTCTCAGCACAAGCGATAAAGTCGGGAACGTCCGGAACACTCCAAAGAGCCCTTGGGCTTACAATCTTTTATGTACATTTCAGCCTCATATCTCGAGATCCTTATCTCCCTTTTACAGCCTGTCCTTGGTCGTTATCTTACCCTACAGCCCGACCTTTCTTTGGCCACCATTATTTTTAGTTGACTCTTTATCTGTTTTCTTTGCAATTGGTCGTTCCCTGATATATCTCTTCGTTTCTTAAACCATGGTGGTTATAACTCTTGCTCTTATCTGAACTTTTCTGTTTGTACAATAATCGTGGTTTTGCAGGCTAAGGCCGAATGTGTTTAGAAGAAAAGACATCCTCTCTGCTGATTTATGGTCCACTAATGTGTTTAGAAGAAAAGACATTCTCTCTGCTGGTTTATGGTCCACTATTAAGTTGAACCACCGAGCAGTTGTCGTGGTTCCCCAGGACGACAATTTATTCACATCAATTAAAACAGAGAGTCTGAGCAGCGATCTTCCAAGCAATAGACTTTATTTCTCAGCACAAGAGATAAAGTCGGGAACGTCCGGAACACTCCAAAGAGCCCTTGGGCTTACACTCTTTTATGTACATTTCAGCCTCCTATCTCAAGATCCTTATCTCCCTTTTACTGCCTGTCCTTGGTTGTAATCTTACCCTACAGCCCGCTCTTTCTTTGGCCACCATTATTTTTAGTTGACCCTTTATCTGTTTTCTTTGCAATCGGTCGTTCACTGTTATATCTCTTCGTTTCTTAAACCATGGTTGTTATAACTCTTGCTCTTATCTGAACTTTTCTGTTTGTACAATAATCGTGGTTTTGTAAGCTAAGGCGAATGTGTTTAGAAGAAAAGACATCCCCCCTGCTGATTTATGGTCCACTAATGTGTTTAGAAGAAAAGACACTCTCTCTGCTGACTTATGGTCCACTAATGTGTTTAGAAGAAAAGACACTCTCTCTGCTGACTTATGGTCCACTAATGTGTTTAGAAGAGAAAACATTCTCTCTGCTGGTTTATGGTCCACTATTAAGTTGAACCACCACTTGATTATATTAGGTCGGGTCACACGAGGTTACTTTAGGTTATATACCCATCTCACTACTCACCTAAATCTGCTATATCATTTTACTAAAACCTGTGAATTTGAATTTCATACTAAACTCATACAATATCCAGTACAATTTCCCTTACAAGTCCCCCCTTTGAGGCTATTCCCTAGCCTCATCCCAATTACCAAGCTCAAATAATCCCCTCGCTCAATCCCATTTGTATTTTATTTTAATCACTCTTTGCAGGCGATGTGGAGGAGCCGAATATTTTGGTCAGGGATCAGTGTCCCTATTCTAACTTTATCATAATTTGTCTATCCCGGTTCTGATTTTTGGGTTGCTCCTCCAGATTGCCTGCCCCTGACAGTCATCAGCCAAAAACCTTCCCACTCTTGTCTAGGGAAGGGAAAAAGACTGATTCCTGTGTACAGACTAAGTTCTCCTGGTTTCGTGCGGACTTCAGCAAGGTGCTGTTGTTTCCACAAGGTGATCTTCCACTATTGTAGTTATTTTACAGAGTGACGAGTTTCAACTTCGACCAAGGTCATTGTGAATCCACTCAGCGGGGGCGGCTCAAGATTTTCCCATTCCTCTGTTTTTTCTCTCGAGCGTGAGCTGCTTAGCACCCGCGTCACCATCTGCCGTGCTGCCACTCTGGTAAGGAAGGATCTCAGGGCGGGTAAAAAACAACAAAATATCAATCCCAGAATGATTATTGTTGCGATTGCTACAGCTCCAGCTTTGGCAAACCACGCCCCCCATCTTCCTAATATTCTGTCCAGCCAACTCCATACCTCATGCCCAAACCCAGCATTTTCTTTCACTTCTTTCTTAAGATTTCTTAACTTATTCATGGCTTGTGTAAATGACCCCTCTGGATTAGTGTTATTAGGGATAAATGTGCAGCACTGATCCCCAAACATAACACACACCCCTCCTTTCTCTGCCAGGAGCCAATCTAACGCCTGTCGATTTTGCCACGCCATTTTGCTGGTCGCATCCAACTGCTCTCCTAAGGCCTCCAGGGCATCATTCGTATAATTAATAAACCTCTGCTGATTATAATAGATGTAATTGATCCACTCAGTATTCTTGCTGGGTGTGATCCAAACAAAGAGGGATTCAAACCCTGCAGCTATTTCGTTCCTAGCTTTGAACTCATTCGGGATGCCGCGGGGCTGTCCGATTGCGTCCACTTTTATCGTAGGGTCAGGGGTATATGCCCTCTTAACTTTTTGTGATTTAATTTTTCTTTCCACCGGTAGTATCACAATGCTCTGGGCAAGCATAACTCGAGCACATAGTCCTTTCCAATTCTGTGGTAATTTTGCCAATAGCCCTTTCTCCGGGCCACAAAGCCACCAGAGATCGGCCAGTTGATTTTCTTGATAGTCTAACACATAAGGAGGGGGTGTCCATCCCCCTCCTGAGAGGATCAGATTAAGAGCATCGGTTATATTCCAAATCCTTTCACACTCTCCTGTGTAATTTCCCACACTACTTCCTGTGCTACTTTCCCTCCAATAGCAATCTTGGATTTGTAAGTTAGGCTCTACACTCCATTCCTTTGGGACCGCGTCCACTGCCGTTTTTGGCCACTTTGGACATCTGTGGGTCAAGTTGTAGATGCCCTTTTTTACCCCAGCAAACAGGATGTGTCGTGGTTCCCCAGGACGACAATTCGTTCACATCGGTTTAAAACAGAGAGTCTGAGCAGCGATCTTTCAAGCAATAGACTTTATTTCTCAGCACAAGAGATAAAGTCGGGAACGTCCGGAACACTCCAAAGAGCCCTTGGGCTTACACTCTTTTATGTACATTTCAGCCTCATATCTCAAGATCCTCCTCTCCCTTTTACAGCCTGTCCTTGGTTGTTATCTTACCCTACAGCCCTATCTTTCTTTGGCCACCATTAATTTTAGTTGACCCTTTATCTGTTTTCTTTGCATTTGGTCGTTCACTGTTATATCTCTTCGTTTCTTAAACCATGGTGGTTATAACTCTTGCTCTTATCTGAACTTTTCTGTTTGTACAATAATCGTGGTTTTGTAAGCTAAGGCGAATGTGTTTAGAAGAAAAGACATCCCCCTGCTGATTTATGGTCCACTAATGTGTTTAGCAGAAAAGACATTCTCTCTGCTGGTTTATGGTCCACTATTAAGTTGAACCACCGAGCAGTCTTCCTTGTTTTCTTAAGTGACTATTGTCTGCTTTCCTTAATTAGTGATTGCTATATTACTTCTCTAGTTCCTCCACTTTGATCATATCGACTACACTTGATTATATTAGGTCACACGAAGTTACTTTAGGTTATATACCCATTTTCACTACTTATCTAAATCTGCTTTATTATTTCACTAAAACCTATGAATCTGAATTCCATACTAAACTCATACAATATCCAGTACAATTTCCCTTACAAGTGAATCTGAATTTCATACTAAACTCATACAATATCCAGTACAATTTCCCTTACAGATGCAGTGGTATTGACACAACGGCAGCTCACCTTTACAAAGGTTATCACATGCGGATCCGGAACAGTCTATATTCTCATACGAGTAGTTCCGATTCCCTATCATATGATACCTTATATATGTGGTATATGGACGGCAATTTTCCTTTCTCCAGCTTTGTTGCCTGGTTCTACAGTCTCCTGATCCCCATGGTATATCAGTTACTTGGGTGTTAGGTTTCTCTGATGCACATACTACACACTCTTTCCCATCACTGTTTCTCTGACCTGTATACTTTGCCCATTTCCACCATTTGTTTTTCTGCGCTTTTCCCCAAATAGTATTTGTGCTCACTAGTCGCTCACGTTTTGTTCGTCTTAATACTCTATCTTCCTGATTCTGCACCCTTATGTCTTCTGTATCCCATTCTCCTTTTCTATGGGTCACGGAAGTCCCTAAGGGAAATAGTTTCCAAGTCCCAGGTGGGGAATGGGGCCCCTTCCCTGTCCTCACCTCCCTCGGCACCTTGACTAATAGGCTCAGGCTGGGCATTTGTATCATCAGCCAGCTCATGTACAGAACTACTTTCATCATCCTCTATTCTTTTTGTTCTTCCTTGGCTCTGTTCCTCCTCCCCACGATTCTCCCCGTGTATTTCTATTTCTTCCTCGCTATCACCTCTATCCACTCTGTGTACTTCTTCAATTTCCCTTCTCTCCACTACCCCTGGTACTGTTCTGGTACAATGGTTCAAGTGATACCACAGTGTACTGCCTTCTACTTGCAACGCCGTGGGAGACACTTTGGTGACTTCAAACGGTCCTTCTCGTCTCGGTTCGTTCCAACGTCTCCGGAACTTTCTGATGTATACTCGATCTCCAGGCTTGATCTGATGTTCTGTTACCGGATTCTCCTCCTCCTTGGCTTTTTCCTGTTCAAATATAGTTCTATGTATAACAGTTAATTGTTGTATATATTCTTTTGTGCTTTGATCTAAACATTCTAGCGTAGGACCTCCTGATCCCCTGATCTTAGGTACCGGCATTACTCTTCCTGTCATCATTTCATGTGGGCTCAAATGTGTGATTCTGTTTTCCTGACTCCTGTATTGCATTAGAGCCAATGGCAGAGCATCTATCCAGTTTTTCCCTGTTTCATTGCAAATTTTGCTTATTTTAGCCTTAAGGGTCCCGTTTGCTCTCTCCACCATTCCTTGGGATTGAGGGTGATATACGCATCCAAACTTCTGCTTTATTCGGAGTGCCGAGAGTGTCTCTCTCAGTGCCCTTCCTATAAAAGCAGATCCATTGTCTGAACTTAATTGCGTGGGTATGCCAAATCTTGGGATAATTTCTTTTGACAGGAAGTTAATCACCGTTCCAGATCCTTGATCTTTGGATGGCGTTGCTTCTATCCATCTGCTGAATCTATCAATAATCACTAGCATGTATCTTTTCCCTCTTACCACCTTTCCCATATCCACATAGTCCATGCATAGATGTTTAAATGGTCCTTCAGGAATGGGTATATGCCCTATTGGGGCAGTAATGCCCTTCCTGATGTTATTCTGAGCACACACCTCACACTGACTTAGTATGTAGTCAATCGAGTTTTGCAGGTATGGTGACCAGAATCCTTCCTTCTTGATCTTTCTAGCCACTTCTCCTCTTGCACAGTGGTCCACTCCATGCGCTTCGCTAATTAGTACGGTTAGTAATGATGTGGGTGCTATGACTAATCCCTCCCCATTTCTCCATATCCTGTCCTGTTGTCCCTGTAGTGCTCCTCTATCTTTCCACATTGCCTTTTCAGCTACAGAGGTTTCCTCCTTTAACTGTGCTACATCCTCTAATGTGATATGAGGTTCGATATCCCCCGTACCTGGCCCTGGGTGCGGCCTTGCTATTTCTACTGGGGCTATCGTAGCCTCAATGCATCCTGACGCTTCTTTAGCTGCCTTGTCGGCTTTGGTGTTTCCCTGTGTGACGCTGTCTGCTCCCTTTTTATGCGCCTGACACTTAATTATGGCTAATTCCCTTGGACCCATCATGGCCCTTATTAAAGCCCTGATTTGACCTTCGTGTTGTCTTGGTCCTCCTCCGCTTTTCATAAATCCCCTTTGCTTCCATATTGCCCCGAACAGATGGCAGACCCCGTGGGCATAGGCCGAATCAGTATAAATTTCCAATGCTTCCCCGTTTGCTAGCTCACATGCTCTGGTCAATGCTTTAAGTTCTGCCAGTTGGGCTGAACAGGGCTGTTCACATTTCTCTGCTTCTATGACTTCAAGTGTTTCCCCTTTCTGTTCAACTATGGCATAGCCTGCGTGGTTTCCTAAGTGATCCCTGTAACATGAGCCATCTACATACAGTATCCTTTTCCCTTCTGTCACTAGTCCCTCTGCTCTTAAATCTTTTCTCAGTTTCATAAATGTTTTTGCTTCTCTTAAGCATTCATGTTCTTCTCCTTCATGAGGTAATGGCATGTAATCAGCTGGATTTACTCTGTTGCACTTTATAATCGTGATATCTGGAAATGTGGTTAGCATTCGATAATGATGGATCCTAGCAGGTGTCAGCACAAATTTTCCTTGCTCAATCAATTCAGCTACCTTATGGTATACATGTATGTTTATCGGATATCCCATTGTGACCGTGGCTGCCTTTTCGTACGCCCACCAAGCTGCTGCCAGGCCTTGATAGCACGGAGGGTATCCCATCGCTACGTCGTCTAGCTTGGTACTGTAATATGCTACAGCCTGCCTTCGTCTACCCTTGCAATTTTCCTGCATTAACATTGCTGTAGCAAATCCGGCTTCTCTGTTACTCACAAATAAGTCAAAGGGTTTGTCATAGGTCGGTAAAGCCAAGGCTGGTGCCTGTGCCATTTCTCTTTTCACGTTTTCAAATGCGTCTGAAGCATCTTTATCCCATTTTAGTTTGGCTTTTAATTCTTCGCACCCTGCCTCCTTCATTATCTTTCGTAGTGCCTGCGTTTTTTCGGCATAGCTTTCCACCCATTCTGAACTGAATCCTGTCATTCCCAAAAATGTCATCATTTGTCCCACCGTCTGTGGTTTCGGAACTTTTAGTACTGCTTCTATTTGCTGTGAAGCTATCTCCTTCTGTCCTGCTGATATTTCTCTTCCCAAGTATTCTACCTTTTTCTGGCACAGCTGCAGCTTTTTCCTGGAAACTTTATGACCCCCTTCTGCTAGTCTTTCCAATAGTTTTAAACTATCCTTCCTGCACTGTTCTTGTGTTCCTGTGCATAATAATAAATCATCCACATATTGTATCAGTGTTCCTTCCAACTGTATTCCTTCTAAATCTGCTCTCAACACCTGATTGAATACATGTGGGGAATGTTTAAATCCTTGGGGCATCCTGTTGTATGTGTATTGTTTCCCCTCGTACGTAAATGCAAAGAGATACTGACTTTCTTGAGCTAGTGGCACACTAAAAAATGCCGAACATAGGTCTATTACAGTAAACCATCTACTTTCAGGTGGTATATTTGTCATCAAGGTATAAGGGTTTGGAACCTCTGCTGGCATATCTTCCACTACCTCATTAATTGCCCTTAGATCATGCACCAATCTCCATTTTTCTCCGTCCGCCTTTTTCACTGGTAGTAGCGGTGTATTACACCTGCTCCGGGTTTCTTTTAATACCCCTGCTTCTATCAATCCCTTAATTGTCCCTCTAATTCCTTCAATTGCTTCTGTCTTGATTGGGTATTGCGGCCTATACGGCCCCTGACGTCCTATCTTTAATCTGACTTCAACTGGATTAGCGTTTTTGACCCTCCCTACATCCGTGTCCTGTCTGGACCACAACTCCTGCGGGAGGGAGTTCAAATCCTGCTCTAACCTCTCTCTCCACTCCAGTTCCTGTTTCTCGATTTGCACTCCTATTGTTATCTGCTTCGGTTTCCCAAGCATTTTAACATCCAAAATTATTTTCGTCATTTGTCCATTGCTGGACGTCCAAGTATCTACATTGTCTGTCTGGACAAATTCTAAATCTTGTGCTCTCAACACCATTGGTCCTAGGTCTTTTGATCTGTATCCTGGATTCACTTTCAATGT
Organism: Mustelus asterias; assembly: GCF_964213995.1. Taxonomy (NCBI): domain Eukaryota; kingdom Metazoa; phylum Chordata; class Chondrichthyes; order Carcharhiniformes; family Triakidae; genus Mustelus; species Mustelus asterias. Next base: position 8,481 of record NW_027590250.1, read on the forward strand.
GACATGTGGCTCCGCCCCAGATACAGAGAACCATTTGTTAACCCATTCATTCCTAACAATGGTGAGGGCTACTCCCTCTAGTCCGATTAAAATACTTCCTGACTTTATTTCCTGTTCTCGTCCTGCCTCCCTTTCCCATTTCTCCTGTATCTCAGGTTCCTGTCCTTCATCAAATATCATTGTACTGTGTAATTCTGTTCTTGGCCATTTGGCTTGTGGAACCCAAGTGTTTATAAGCTTTCCCCAAACTTCCCATATCTGTTTTTTAACTTGTTCCTCTATATCTCCCAACCAATATACATTAACCCCTTCCTTTCCTGGTATTTCAAGTGGATACATTCCCATCAAATCAATTCCTTGTTCAGTGCATTCTAATTTCAGTCCTAAACCTAGGATTGCATCCCTTCCCAATAGATTTAAAGGAGTTTTATCACATACTAAAATAGGTACATGGGTTGTCTTATTTCCAATGGTAACAGGCACCGGCGTCGTCATTCGAGCTAATGTTACTTTCCCCGAGAACCCCACAGTTTTTACAAACTGGTTTGACAATGGTAAGTGATCCGCATATTTCGTTTGTATGCACGTACATGTGGCGCCGGTGTCTATCATCATGGGGACCTCGATCCCTCCTACTCTAACGTTAACTATAGGTTCCTGCTCTGCAGTTTCTGTTATCTGTACGTACTGTCCTACCATTTTGGGGTTCTCTGGGCCTCCCTATGGGGAATTCTGATGGTTTACCGGCCCTTGAAACATCGGGATGCTGTTTGGCGATCCTTGGATCAGTTGTTGGCCTGTCTGCTGCTGGTTTTCTCCCTGTCTGGGGAAATTCCGCGGGCAATTCCTTTTTATGTGCCCTGCCTCCCCGCACCCCCAACACACACCTGAAGGGCCAGGCAGTGGTCCCTGTCTCGGAGTCTGATGATTAACCTGTCCCTGTCCTCTCTGATTCTGATAGGGTGGCCTACCACCTCCCTGTCCTTTCCCATTTCTATTCCAGTCAGTCTGACTTTGCAGGGCGTATGGGTTTTGATAATTTAGGCCATAGGCTCTGGGTTCATGGACAGTGGGAAGGCAGAAATGTTATAGGTTATGACGGGCTGGCCTCCACCTCCGCTCCCCCCTTTGATTAGTGCAGGTATTTCCTCTGGCTTTTGCTCCACCATCATTGGTGCTATTTTTCTGGGTGCGAGATCCTCTTTTGCCTTCAGTTTATCCTTGCTTTTGATCTCCTCCAACTGTGCCTGAAGGAGTTTACGTTGTATCTCCCTCAGCTGTTTGTCTGCATTCTTTTCATCTTTGCGATGTCTCTCTACTGCATGGGCAACATAATCCACAAATTCTCGGTAATTTTTTGAGTCCAAGCCCACCACTTCCTCCAGCCTTGTCTTAGCTGGGGCTGGCAAGCCCTCTAGGATTGCAGCCCGGAACATGGAGTTGGTCAGTGGGTCTATTAGAATGTCCCTCTCCGTGTCCCTTCTCCACCTTCGTCATCTGTTCTATGTCATATTCTCCCTCAAAATTCATTTTGCCTGATATAACTGGGTACAGTCCCGTGGAGCTCTGTTTCTCTAAGTATGGGGGTGGGGCTACGTTTGGATCTTCCAATTTTGCTTTTTCCTCAAGTTGTACTGGCATCTGCATTCTACCTCCCCTCCATACCCCTCTTCTCTTTCCCTTCTTGTTGGAATAGGGCTAATATCTCTAACTCCTTTTCTCGCTTTTCCCCTCTTTTGCTCGATTTATCCTTAATCTTATAGTTCTTTATCATTCCCTTCTGGTCCTCACACCTCTCTATGGACCATGTGCCTTCCTCCGGCCACTGTGTATTGGTCTTATTTGTTCTTTTGGCCCATTTTTTAGAGACGTGTTCTATATCTCCCCTAAGGGCTGGGAACTTATCCCCTAATATCTCCACTGGTGTCTTAACTTGGTGCGCCATTACTCGTCTTTTTGGATCACTGTCGCAATTTTTGTCACTTAGTCCGTCAGAGTTAGGTATTACAGTGATTATTACTTGCTGTATTGTTTTTCCGTGCTCATTCTCCTGTTTACCTTTCCTTTGGATTTCTTTTGCCACTATCTGTAATTCTAACCGGGGTCCTGATATCCACTTCCCCGTAGTCCCCTGTCCCGGCACTATCTTCCTCTCCCGGGCCAGAGGGTAGTAGGTTTTCACTTGCTCGTCTATGTGTATAAGAATCCTGTATTGGTCAGATCCCTTTATTAATTTCTCTAGGGTTTCCAATTTTATTTCGTCTATCCAATTCCTATCGACTACTCTTTCCCATTTTACATACGGCCACTCATTCTTTATCTCCTCTAAGTTAATTATGTGTGTAATCTTTTTCCAATCCAGTGTTGCTTCCGTTTTTGTTATTATTCAAAGATTAGTTATTTTCAATCTTGTCACCAGGCAGTTTTGTCAGGGTAATTTTTCAAGTTGTTAGTTATTACCCTACCTATATTCCGACTCTCTCTCTTATTTCTGTCCTTCACGCTGTTTTCTCAGACCAGTTTGTTCAAATTGGTCTTTTACTTCCTCTATTCTAGCTGCTACTCCCCTTTCCTGTGGTTAAAATCCACTCCTGTGCTTTTGACTACTGTATTAGGTCAGAGAGTGATCTCTCACTGATCTCTCTCCCTCTCGGTTGACGTCCCTTACCCGAGGTCCTGGGTAGGTTTGGACTGGCAGATTTTCCCACACTTACTCTCTTCTGGGCAAGTCGTGACCTGAAAAACCCGCTCCAAACCGCTTGACTTAACCTAATTGCATTACTTTAGCTTTCAGCCTTTTTCCCGTCTCACTTTTTACCCATTCACAGACAATACAGTATTCGCAGCGCGCTTTTGCATGCAAAAATTCTGCTCTTCGGATCAGACTCAGTCTCTCAAAATTTTTACACAATTTGGTTTTACCTGTGCAGGATATCTTTTTGGGTTGGGGAGATCCAGGACCAGCAGAGAGCCGGGCGCACCGGGCCTCGAGAAAACCCCTTTCTGACAACAAGGATTTACATGCATGCAAGTCTGCTTACCTTGTTGACAGAAGGCCGGCTGGGGACTTCTCGGTTCCGGTCGGACCACCGTCTCCGCCACTCCTTCCAGATGCTTTTCTGGGCGATCTCTCACCAACCCTGCTAAGCAGCGCCAATTTTGTTGTGGTTCCCCAGGACGACAATTCGTTCACATCGGTTTAAAACAGAGAGTCTGAGCAGCGATCTTCCAAGCAATAGACTTTATTTCTCAGTACAAGCGATAAAGTCGGGAACGTCCGGAACACTCCAAAGAGCCCTTGGGCTTACAATCTTTTATGTACATTTCAGCCTCACATCTCAAGATCCTTATCTCCCTTTTACAGCCTGTCCTTGGTCGTTATCTTACCCTACAGCCCGATCTTTCTTTGGCCACCATTATTTTTAGTTGACTCTTTATCTGTTTTCTTTGCAATTGGTCGTTCCCTGATATATCTCTTCGTTTCTTAAACCATGGTGGTTATAACTCTTGCTCTTATCTGAACTTTTCTGTTTGTACAATAATCGTGGTTTTGCAGGCTAAGGCCGAATGTGTTTAGAAGAAAAGACATCCCCTCTGCTGATTTATGGTCCACTAATGTGTTTAGAAGAAAAGACATTCTCTCTGCTGGTTTATGGTCCACTATTAAGTTGAACCACCGAGCAGTCTTCCTTGTTTTCCCAGGTGGCTATTGTTTGCTTTCCTTAATTAGTGATTGCTATATTACTTCTCTAGTTCCTCTAGTTCCTCCACTTTGATCATATCGACTACACTTGATTATATTAGGTCGGTCACACGAGGTTACTTTAGGTTATATACCCATCTCACTACTCACCTAAATCTGCTATATCATTTTACTAAAACCTGTGAATCTGAATTTCATACCTAGCTCATACAATATCTAATACAATTTCCCTTACAATAGTCAATTGAATCATTCATTCATTGACTAAGGGAGGGTGGGTGTGTGATTGTGGGATTTTAAATATTGTTACCACTCTGAGGTGATGTTTCCCTCTGCACTATTTTGTAACCCCCTAAATGGATACACCTCGCATCGTAATCTTAAGTAAGTGTGTGTGAGACAGGAGAAAGCTACTGGTTTTAGACAGATGTGCAGAAGGAGGTCATTCGGCCCATCTAGTCTGTACCGACCACAATCCCAACCAGGCCCTATTCCCATGACCCCACACTTTTAACCTGCTAATCCCCCTGACACTGGGGTCAATTTAACATGGCCAATCCACCCAACCCGCACAGCTTTGTGCTGTGGGAGGAATTGGTAAATTAAAGCAGGATCTGACACTCTCTGTATCAGGAACAACTAACAGGTCTTTAATTTAGACTGGGTGACAACCTTATTAAAACAATGAACAAACTGAATAAACTCCCCAGTAGAATGCTGTTCCAATGACAAGACTCACTCAGGAATAATGAAATAAATCATTACAGAATAGAGTCACCCTCAAATAATATAATACCAGGCGTCTGTTGGAAGTGTGAACTTTCTTCTGCTGCTTGGGTCTGGAATACTTTCTGAGTTCGTTTCTGCTTCTATTTAGATGGTGATGTGATGAAGCTGTATATATTACTGCAGGATTCAGTATCAGACTCTCCCTCCTTCAATCTAAAGAGGCAGCAAGGTCGCTCCCTCCCCGTTATTTCCCCCTGTCCCGGGTTTAAATACCCAGAATTTCCTCACAGTATTCCTGCAATTTGAGTGGCTTGAGGCTGTCACCAACGCTCCAATTTGAATGCAATTGGTTGTGTGTGTTTGAGAGCTTGTTTTAAAATCATTGACCCAATTCAAAGCCTGTTTTGCTCTGCTGGGACTCTGGCTGCTGCTTTGGACACAAATGTTGTAAAGTTGTCTTCTGCAGCCTGCTTTCTGCAGTTTAAAATCCCCAGCACAAAGACACAGGCTTTCTAAAGACACAACGCTGGATGGTTTGTTTTGGTTTTCTCAGCATTTCTTTTCAATATTTACATTTGTCAAACACCAGATGTTTTACCCTATATGCAACTTCATAACCATATTAGAGAGAGACAGAGAGAAAGAAAGGGAGAGAGAAAGACAGAGAGGGAGAGAAAGAGAGAGAGAGAGAAAGGGAGAGAGAGAGACAGAGACGGGAGAGTGAGGGAAAGCAGGAAAGGGCAGCAAGAGGTCAGGGTTGTGGGGGGGTGCAGTGAGGGGGTGGGGAAGAGACACAGGATCTGGGGGTCTCTCGTGTGGAGGGAGAGAGAGGGAGACGTGTGGTTCCCTCATTTCCCACTCACTTTACCCCAATCCTCATTTAAAAATCACTTTGTATCTGGCCCTGCTCAGACTGTGTGTGGGATCTTGCTGTGCCCTCATGCTCTCTGTCTCCCCTCCTCCCCTCCCCATATTCCCCGCACCGTGACAGTGCCCCACATTTTAAACATAAAAAGATGGAGGGGAAGGAGGGTGGGGTAGAGAGAGGAACAGAGAAGGGGTGGGGAGTGTCGGGGGCTGAGTGGAGGGGGGTAGGGGGATAGAGACAGAGGCTCTGGGGGTGGGTGGTGTCCTCCTGCAGTGTGGGACTCCCTGTGGGATCCTGATTGCAGCATTCCCAGTCTCTGAGAGAAAGAGAGAGACAGAAAGAGAAAGAGGGGGAAAGACAGACAGAGAGAGAGAGAGAGACAGGCAGGGAGAAAGAGAGAGAGAAACAGTGTGAGGGAGAGAGAGAGAAAGATGGACGGAGAGAGAGAGAAAGGCAGACAGGGAGTGAGAGAGAAAGATGGAGGGAGTGGGAGAGAGAGAGGGGGAGAGTGAGGAGGAAAACAGGAAAAGACAGCAAGAGGTGAGGTTTGTGGGGGTGCAGTGAGGGGGTGGGGGAAGAGACACAGGATCACAGTGACCCGAGCTGGGAATTGAACCCGGGTCCCTGGAGCTGTGAGGCAGCAGCGCCAACCACTGTGCCCCCGTGTGGCCCTACACGTTATGATTCAATTCTGAGGGTCCCGGGGCGAAGGGGGGGGGGGGTGGATTTCACTGCCTCAGCCCCTCTCTGCCTCACTCTCCCTCTGTATAAACATTTCCCAAATTAAAACACACTCAACACAGCGAACTGCACCTTCTGGGATCTTCCAGAGCACCACAGAGATTGTGTTTTAAAAAGGGTTTGGCTTCGTTTTAAGAGGGAGTTCAACCCTTTCTGGGAATTTGGGATGAGACACACAGGGTAGTGAGTGGGGAAGGGGGCTCACAGCAGGCGAGAGTGTTGGGGGGGTGTTGGGGAGGACTGTGTCCCATTTGATTCAGGTTCACATTGTTGCTGCTGCTGCTGTTGTTGTGGGATCTTGCTGTGCACACACTGGGCCTGTGGCCTTTGCTCGCACTGCAACAGTGACCACACTTTATTAAACAAAATCTCGCTCACGGACCGCAAAGTGGGTTCAAAGGAAGAAGTGTAAACGGGGTCGGGTAAATTAAAGCACTTCAATCGCCGAGGCATCGTAGGCTGTGCAGCGAGTGCTGGGGAATGGGGGGAGTATAGATTGGAATTTGATGGCCAGCATAGACCTGGTGGGCCGAAGGGCCTGTTTCTGTGCTGTGTGACTCCAGATTCTCCTCCCTCTTTTCCCAGGAATTTCTATTTGGATGGGGGGGCGGTTCATAATTTCCCTGTCTCTGTCTCTCCAGCGTTCTTACCAATCCCAGCACCCCTCCCCTCTCTCCCCAGACATTCCTGTCTATATTTCATCTTTCAATAAAATGTGATGGAAAACACCAATGTGAATTTTTTGGATTTAATTTCAGGGAGGGAAAGACAGAGAGAGAGAAAGAGAGAGACAGGGAGGGAGGGAAAGACAGACAGAGACAGAGAAAGACAGGGAGTGGGGGAAGGAGAGACAGACAGAGAGAGAGAGAGAGAAAAGCAGCCGAATAAAACCTGCAGCAGCCGCTTTATTCCATCGGATTGGGGATGTGATTGTGGGTTTTCCTGCTATCTCTCTCTCTCTCCCATCTTTCTCCTTTGATTGTGAGTTATCAGGGAGGGAGAGAGAGAGAAAGGGAGGGTAACAGAGGGAGATCAAAGGCAGAGGGGCAGGGAGAGGAGACACACTGGAGGGGGGGGTGGGTCCTCTGCTCTGCACTCACAGCCCAGCTCCCCAGTCTCTGGGGAAAAGACCCTCACTCACACCCTCCCAGAAGGTGGGATTTGTAACCAGCGGCTGTGTGACTGAGGCTGAATCTGTGCTGTTGTGTTTGAATAGATTTTTTCCCAATATAAAGATATTGGAATGTGGCTGCTGCCACATTGCAGTGAGAGAGAGATGTGGCTTTGCAGGAGCTTCCCTCCCCATTTCCCCATGGAAATCACTGAGAAATAGGAAACGTGGCTCACAACACGTCATTATTTGAAACGGTCAGACAGAAACTTATCAGAGAGAGCATTTTAATCCCCATTCATCCCCAGACGGAGAAACAGAGCAGAGATCAGGACAGATTATCCAGAGTAAGAGAGACCGGGGCAAAGATGGGGTATTGGATATATATATAGATCTGGGGGGAAAGCAAAAGAGACACAGAGGGGGCTGGACAGGTTCAGAGATAGAGGCAGAGAAAGAGAGAAACAGCGAGAGACAGAGGGAATGGGAGAAGGGTGTGACTCTGCTCGAAGTGGAAGGTTCCCTGTTCATATCGAATGTACAAACAGCACCAATGCTGGAGTGACTTATTATTTTCATTTGCGGTGGGGGAGAGATGGAGGGGAAAGAGAGGGAGACGTGTGGTTCCCTCATTTCCCACTCACTTTACCCCAATCCTCACTTCAAAATCACTTTGTATCTGGCCGTGTTCAAGCTGTGTGTGTGTGGGATCTTGCTGTGCACTCATGCTCCGTCCCCCTGCCCCATATTCCTCACACTATGACAGAGCCCCATGCTTTAAACATAAAAAGATGGAGGGGAAGGAGGGTGGGGTAGAGAGAGAGAGAGAAACAGGGTGAACAGAGAAGGGGTGGGGAGTGTTGGGTGCTCAGTGGAGGGGGGTAGGGGGATAGAGACAGAGGCTCTGGGGGGGGGGGGGGAGGTGTCCTCCTGCAGTGTGGGACTCCCTGTGGGATCCTGATTGCAGCATTCCCAGTCTCTCTCCCTCTCACTGTGAAGCACTCAGGAGGGAGAGGGAGCTGAAATTCAAATTCCTGAGCCTGGGGGAAAGGCTTGTTCTCAATCCCAGAGTCCTGCTTGTGTTTTTAGACAGGGCGCTGGGATTTGTGGGTGTGGATGGAGAAGATTGTTCTGTTTAACTGGGGGTGGGAGAGAGGGGGGTTTGTTCTTTCCACCTGAGGAATAATGCAGCCTCTGTGACTAGGCCGCACTTCACGGCCTAAATCTCAGCAGCACTTTTGCATTCGCTTAATTCCCCAACAGGGTTTAAGTGGCTGAATTCAATGGTTCAATAAAATGTGAAGCAGCCGCTTCAGGGTGGGATTGTGGATTTTCCTGCCCCCCCGCGCCTCCCCCCCCCTCTCATTTCCCTTTTGATTGTGAGTTTTATTTTAAACGGTCAGACAGAAACTTAGAGAGAGCATTTCAATCCAGATTCGCCTCGAGATAGAGAAACAGAGCAGAGATCAGGACAGGTTATCCAGAGACAGGAGCAGAGACGGGGTATTGGACAGATATAGATCTGGGGGAAGTGTGTAGGAGACGGAGAGGGAGAAACAGAGGGGGGGGGAGAGGTGACTGATAGAAGTGGGAACTTCATTGGGGCCTCCTGTGTTTATTCACTGGCCTGTCTCTGGAGTAAAGCCCCCAGAATGCTTTGATGTGTTTAATAAATTCAATATCGGGACAGTCAGGAGGCAGTTGGAAGTTCATTGCATTTGAAACGTGTTCCCATTTTGTCAGGGTTTAATAATGAGGAGGTGAAAATGAATGTTTCCCCCACCCCCCCAGTGAGATTGTGAATTTCAGCAAGTCCTGGGATCTTGCTGTGCCTTTTATTGTTTATAATCAGCTTTTGTTTTGTGTTT
>NW_027590250.1:322500-447500 GCF_964213995.1 Mustelus asterias
GACGTGTGCCCAGCTCAACAACCACCTCATCTCAGGAATCAATTCAATGAAGCTTGGTTCCACCCAGACATGGAGAGAATATAATGAATAAAAAAGAACAAAATAGGGGAATTGGATAGAGAGACTGAGCGAGGGAATAACCGACGCAGATCGACAAAGAGAAAGAAAGAGACAGAGTCGGGAAGACACTGAACGGAAAAAATGCCAATTCCATTTGATTTGAATTAAAGAAAAAGAAAGTTGAAAGCATTGAAAACAGCAAATGCTATGGTCATAAAAATATATTCTGGCAATGGTGCTGAAGAATTCAGATTCAGATCTTACCGCAATCCGAGCTAAGCTGTTCCGACGCTACAACACTGTCATCTAACCGCCAATGCTACAATTTGCCCAATATTGCAGGGTTTACAAATATCAGGTCAAATCCAACACCGCAAATTACCATCAGTCTACTCTTGATTATCAGTAACGTGACGGAAGGGGCAATAAACAATGATATCAGGAGGAATTCCAATGCAAACTGGAGGAACATCGCCCGATGTCCCGATTCGGCACTGACTGCGTTCCAGAATTAACACTGAATTCAACAACTTCAGAGCATCTCCTTTCCTCCATCCTCACCCAATTTCCATTTATTTTGTTTTATTTCGTTTCATCTTATTTATTTATATTACTTTATATCTTCTTTTTATATATATATAATTTCCATGTATTGCATTGTTCATTTAAAATCTCACTTTCCATCTTGTTGCCCCCTCTCCCTCCACCCCACTCGGGCCGTCTCTTACATTTCCTTTGTTCTGCCGTTAACACATTCTGATCTCTTAATGGGCAGCCAGCAGCACCCTTCTCAGCCATGATCACCACCATTAAAATTCCCTTCTTCTTAATTTATATGGAACACCTTTGTCACGCACCCCACACCCATATCCCTCACCATTACAGTATAAATCTCGCCCAGATTTCTTTGTCTTCAGCTCTGACGATGGGTCATCCAGATTTTGAACATTAGCTCTATTCTCCCTTCACAGGTGCTTTCAGAACTGTTGAGATTTTCCAGCGTTTTCTGTTCTTGTTTTAGATTCCAGCATCCACAGTAAATGTGTTTATTCAAGAGGCACTTGTCAGACAGACTTGTTCCTGGGATACAAAAAAATGCTAAAATCGAAACAAAGCGCCAAGTTAGCATGGATAGGTTAGATTAAAACACTTGCAGTCAGTTTCCTTGGTGATCTCGTGGCTCGGATTAGGCTCTTTCACCGCAGCGGTTCGATTCCTGGTCAGGGATTGAAGATTTATTGTTTTCTTGCAGCCCATGATTTAAGTGGAATTGGAATTACTTCCTGATCGAAAACAGGAGTGATATTGGTGCCAGTTTCAACAGTACAGAGAAAAATCCGTCCCATTCCACAAACCCGTCAATTACCCACAACAATTTGTATTCGCATTGCCTCTTTTGTTTCCTCCAGTCAAAATGAATAATGATATACTCTCGTTGAATTCCTATTGTAGAGAAGGAGGTCGGTCGGCCCATCGAGTGCGCACCGACAACAATCCCATCCACGCCCTATTCCCGGAAACCCACATGTTTACCCTGATAATCCCGCTGACAGGCGGGTCAATTCAGCATGGCCAAGCAACCGAACTCACACATGTTTGGAAAGGAAACCGGAGCACACGGAGGAAACCCACGCAGACACGGGGAGAACGTGCAAACTCCGCACAGAGTGACCCGAGAAATTTAACCTGAGCCACTGGCGCTGTGAGGCATCATTGCTAACCACTGTGAAACCATGCCGTCCTATTCTACTGCATTTTATTTTACTGCAGTGTTAGTACCAACCTGTGATAAACCATTTTGTGGTAATTCTGCTGATCAACATTAATTTATCAGCGTTAATAGACGGTGGGTTCCAGCCCCAAGTTGGGGGGCACTGTTTGTACAGAAGGAGGTTTGTACAGAAGAAGCAACTTTGCTGCTTTTCTGGGTGAACTCCAGCTCTCCATTCCTCCGGCAGCGTCACCGGTCAAACTGAGTCTTTCTCCATCCCACGCTGTTAATCTCAAAGCTACTGCCTTCTGAGTGAAAACTGCCTCCACTTCACTGGAGGTCGGAGAGTTACAATTAAAGGTCTTCTTGTCACTGAGTCCGAGATTTGGACTCAGACCTGCGAGGTATTTGTGTCTGTGGAAACAACAAAATCTACTCCATCAACAGCCAGATCTTAGCCCACATCACCATCTATATCGTCAGCGCTTTGTATCCTATTTCTCTCTCTTTTTTTGTTCTTGGCATGTGACATTTCCAATTCAGACACAAAAGAGGAAATCTACCGACCACTGATTCCCACAGAACTGGTACAAACCTGGAAGGAACGCAGGATTTTTACGCAATAGTAAACCTACTTTCCCTGACCGGGAATCGAACCCGGGCCGCGGCGGTGAGAGCGCCGAATCCTAACCACTAGACCACCAGGGAAGCTGGCCCAAGCTCTTTAAAAGATTGATTTATCCATGAGCCTTCTGCCTTTTATTTTTATTTCAGACTTTTTATTCACCAAAAACAAGTTTCTCCTTTAAATTGTCATGTTTAGATCGAACCCAAGGTACTGTTTAGCCAATGAAAACAACGAATCCTGTTAGATGCAACATGAAATCGACCGTGAGGTGAAATAGTCCCGCAAGCTGGTCATGTGGCACTTTCAAATTCCAAAACCCACCAAACTGATCGCTGTGGCTTCTGTGGGGGGGAGAGCTCCCCACTGCACATGCGCAGCTTCCCCTCTCCCTTGGACATGCGCAGCCCCAGGCCTTGGGGGAGTGGACAGATTCAATCTCCCTCCTGTCCTCAGCATTCCTCCTGTGGGATAGTAACTGTTGGACTGCTTTTGTTAAACTCGTTCTGTGATTTTAAAGGGTTCAGTAGTGCAATCGACACAGTTAAACAGTCCTTAAAAGAGGCCAACATCTGTGAGTAAAACACTTTCTTTTCTCCCCCTTTCAGGTGAGGAATTCCCACTCACCTGAAGAAGGAGCTTATGGCTCCGAAAGCTTGTGGCTTTTGCTACCAAATAAACCTGTTGGACTTTAACCTGGTGTTGTTAAACTACCCAGGACAGGAAGCAGTGAGCATGGATCTGTCAATCAGCCTCAATCAGCACCTTCAGGAGAATTGGGAGGGTGAATATTAGATACAGCAGAGTGAGAATGGAGGGAGAGTGTGTGGGATGGAGATTTACAGCTTTTGGGGAATGAGAGAGGAAAGAATGTTCCGTAGAAACTAGAATTGTCTGTTCTGAATTTCTATCCTGTGCTGACATTGTTGAATTTTTCAAACTCGTTTACAGGATATGAGAAGGTGAGGATTAACAGACCAAAATCTTGAAACAAACATCACACCAGCATCTGACACCCTCACTCAATTCATCAAACCTGAATATTATCAGCCTTTGAATCTAGAAGGAGAAATGTTTCTCCGTTCTGTCTGAGAAAACAGGTCTTTAATATCAATGTGACTGGAAAAGCACCAAGGCACAGATACTCCCGAGTGAGAGTGTTCCAGTGCACTGAGTGTGGAAAGAGCTTTAACCAGTTACACAGCCTGAAAATACATCGCAGCATTCACAGCGGGGAGAGACTGTACCCGTGTTCTGTGTGAGATTTAACTGATTGTTTAACCTGGAGAGTCACAAGGACACCCGCACCATGGAGAAACCGTGGAAATGTGGGGACTGTGGGAAGAGATACAGAGCCCCCTGTGACCTGGAAATCCATCGACGCAGTCACACCGGGGAGAGGCCATTCACCTGCTCTGAGTGTGGGAAGGGATACATTCAGTTATCCCACCTGCTCAGACACAAAGTCACTCACAGCAATGAGAGACCCTTTAAATGTTCTGACTGTGGAAGCGCCTTCAAACATGCTGCGGATCTGAGAGAGCACGAGCGCATTCACACTGAGGAGAGACCGTTCAGCTGCTCTCACTGCACAAAGACATTCAGAACATCATCCAACCTGCGGCAACACCAGCGAGTTCACACTGGGGAGAGACCGTTCACCTGCTCTGTGTGTGGGAAGGGATTCACTCAGTCATCCAGCCTGCTGAAACACAAAGTCACTCACACCCAGGAGAGACCCTTTAAATGCTCTGACTGTGGGAGAGGCTTCAAAAGCTCTGGTGAACTGATGTCCCACAAACGCTTTCACACTGCAGAGGGACTGTTCACCTGCTCTGTGTGTGGGAAGGGATTCAATCGGTCATCCCACCTGCAGACACACCAGCGAGTTCATACTGGGGAGAGACCATTCACCTGCTGTGTGTGTGGAAAGGGATTCACTCAGTCATCCCACCTACAGAATCACAAAGTCACTCACAGCAATGAGAGACCCTTTAAATGTTCTGACTGTGGGAGTGGCTTCAAAAGTGCTGCGGATCTGAATATCCACCAGCGCATTCACACTGAGGGGAGACCGTTCAGCTGCTCTCACTGCACAAAGAGGTTCAAAACCTCATCCAATCTGCGGGTACACCAGCGAGTTCACACTGGGAAGAGGCCATTCACTTGCTCTGTGTGTGGGAAGGGATTCACTCAGTCATCTGGTCTGACAACACACAAAGTCACTCACAGCAATGAGAGACCTTTTAAATGCTCTGACTGTGGGCGTGGCTTCAAAAGTGCTGCGGATCTGATGATTCACCAGCGCACTCACAGAGAGGAGAGACCGTTCAGCTGCTCTCACTGCACAAAGACATTTAAAAGTTTATCCAATCTGCGGAAACACCAGCGAGTTCACACTGAGGAGAAACCATTCCCCTGCTAATCCCTCTAACCTACGCATCCCAGGACACTAAGGGCAATTTTAGCATGGCCAATCAACCTAACCTGCACATCTTTGGACTGTGGGAGGAAACCGGAGCAGCCGGAGGAAACCCACGCAGACACGAGGATAATGTGCAAACTCCACACAGACAGTGACCCAAGCCGGGAATCGAACCCAGGTCCCTGGAGCTGTGAAGCAACAGTGCTAACCACTGTGCTACCGTGCCACCCCGTGAAGCTTCTTGTAGTTTAATTGTGAATGTCAGTGCTGGAGAAATGCTATGTCTTAAATTGTATTCCCTTTTTAACTTAAAGAGAAATAGTCACTTTCCTTCGACACACACAGATTAGTGTGGGTTTGATTATCAGTTTCTGTCATGGTGTTGTTGTGATGTATTTTCTGTTACTTTTATTTCTTATGAAAATAAAATAAAAATGGTATTTTGTAATGTGTAAGTTGCTTCCTGAGCTTTAGCACACCTGTCACCTTTCTGCGTAGATTTTCTATGTTCTGTAGTAATTGCTGTATTAGTTTAAGTTTGTGTAGCTCTTGTACTTTTAGTTATTTGTCTTTCAGTAACTTGCTTCAGGCGTCAGCAGTCACTGAGAAATGAAACATCACACCTCAGATGTAGCAGTGAGGTCGATGAGCCTGAGGAACATCAATCATCAGGAAGTGACACCACACGTCCTTTTATTACAAGGAAGCAGACACACAAATTATCTTGTGTGTCGGGGAAGGGGGAACAGTGGGAGGGGGCGGGGCTCCCGGGTCCGCGCGCCTGAACCCGGAGACGTCACCGCAGAGCAGAGTGATTGCTATTGGCCGATTCAGGCAGGGCTCCATTGTGCCGTCACAATGACTCAGAGGGGCGTTCCCAGCACACAGTGTCCCATTGGCAGCAATATCACTGGTTACAGAAGCAAAACACTGCGGATTGGACACCAGCTCAGCGCGGCTGGCGGTCAAAGCCCCGCCCACCCGCACGTGTGCTCGGGTTCCGCCCCCTTATTGTCTACATGCAGCAGATTGACCAATGGCAACGCGTGGAGGACCGGATGGGCGCTGGTCCTCCAGCCAATCAGAGTCCGGGCTTTGTATCAATGACCGCGTGGAGCTCCCTGTGGACCTGAATGTGGGGGTTCGATCAGTAAGTTTGTTGATGGTCCAAAAATTGGTGATGTGGTAGATAGCGAGGAGGAAAACCTTAGATTACAGGATGATGTGGACGAGCTGGTTAGATGGACAGAACAGTGGCAAATGTAATTTAACCCCCTAAAGTCCGTGGTGAGGCATTTTGGGAGGACTAACAAGGCAAGGGAATAGACAATGAACAATAGGACGCCAGGAAGTGCAGAAGACCAGAGGGACCTTGGGGTGCATGTCCATCAGAGCCTGACGACAGCAGGACAAATTGATAAAGTGGTTAAGAAGGATATGGGATTCTTGCCTTTTTTAACCGAGGCATAGAATATTAGAGCAAACAAGTTATGATTGAGCTGTATTAAAAACTAGAGTACTGTCTGCAATTCGGGTCGCCACATTTTACCAAGGATGTGATTGCGCTAGAGAAGGTGCAGAGCAGATTCACCAGGATGCTGCCTGGGCTGGAAAGTTTCAGCCATGAAGAGAGGCTGGTGAGGCTGGAATTGTTCTCCCTAATTCAGAGAAGGCTGAGGGGGCCCTGATTGGGATGTACAAAAATATGAACCCTTAGTTCAAGTAACTTTAGTAGCTGGGTCAACATCCAGATTTAAGGTGAGGGGAAGGAGATTTAGAGGGGATTTGAGGGAAAAGATTTTCACCCAGAGGGTTGTGGAATCGGAAACTCACTGCCTGAAAGGGTGGTAGAGGTGGGAACGCTCAACATTAAGAAGCATTTAGATGAGCACTTGAAATGCCATCGCTTACAAGGCTACTACTGACCAAATGGTGGAAGGTGGGATTAGAACAGATCGATGCTTGAGAGCTGGCACAAATTCGATGGGCCAAAGGGCCTCTTGCTGTGCTTTAAAACTCTGAGGGCAGAAATATGACCAGTGTTGTTATGTGATAAATATCGGATGGTTCTGCAATAAAGTACATTTATTATTATTTCTAGTCTTGTAATATAGTACTGTAGCTACATCATATATTCCCAGTCAGAGTCATTACAGCACAGGAGGAGTTCATTGGACAACTCCAGTCCCTGCCGAGCAATTCTGTCAGTCTGGAGTGGGTCCCATTCTGTAACCCTGCAGCACCCATCCAATCACATTCAAAATTACTGACCATCTCTGCTTGACTCCCCTCATAGGCAGCAAGGTCAAGAACATGACCAATCACAACCCCCTGTATCTTAACCAATTTACAGATTTAGTGGAATGAGTGGGGAAAGAATGTTCCTTAGAAACTAGAATTTTACTTCTGAATTTTGATTCTGTATTGACGGTGATTTCTGCTGCAACTCCTTTACAGGATATCAGAAGGTTAAGATCCAGAGACGGAAATCCCAAACCAAACGTCACATCAAGATCTGACAGTCGCTCAATTCATCTGGACCTCAACATCATCGACCTTTGAATCTAGAAGGAGAAATATTTCTGTTTTTTCTGCTTCAGAAGGTTTAAACATCAGTGTGACTGGAAAGCACCAAGACACACACACACCAGAGTGAGAGTGTTCCAGTGCACTGAGTGTGGAAAGAGCTTTAACCAGTTACATAGCCTGAAAATACATCGCAGCATTCACAGCGGGGAGAGACTGTACCCGTGTTCTGTGTGAGATTTAACTGATTGTTTAACCTGGAGAGTCGCAAGGACACCCGCACCAGGAAGAAACTGTGGAAATGTGGAGACTGTGGGAAGGGATTCAGTTTCCCATCTCAGCTGGAAACACATCGACACAATCACACTGGGGAGCGGCCATTCACCTGCCCTGTGTGTGGGAAGGGATTCACTCGGTCATCCAATCTGCTGAGTCACAATCTCACTCATACCAATGAGAGACCCTTTAAATGCTCTGACTGTGGGACTGGTTTCAAAAGGTCTCAGGATCTGGGGTCCCACCAGCGCATTCACACCGGGGAGAGACCGTTCAGCTGCTCTCACTGCCCAAAGAGGTTTAGAAGGTCATCCCACCTGCTGTCACACCAGCGCATTCACACTGAGGAGGGACTGTTTAGCTGCTCTCACTGCACAAAGCAGTTTCAAACATCATCCAACCTGCGGAAACACCAGCAAGTTCACACCGAGGAGTGGCCGTTCACCTGCTCTGTGTGTGGGAAGAGATTCACTCTGTCATCCAATCTGCTGAGACACCAGCAAGTTCACACTGGGGAGAGACCGTTCACCTGCTCCAAGTGTGGGAACAGATTCACCCGGTTATCCAGCCTGCAGAGACACAACGTCATTCACAACAGCGAGAGACCCTTTAAATGCTCTGACTGTGGGAGCGGATTCAAAAGGTCTCAGGATCTGATGGATCACCAGCGCACTCACACTGTGGAGAGACCGTTCAGCTGCTCTCACTGCACAAAGACATTTAGAAGATCATCCCACCTGCGGAATCACCAGCGAGTTCACACGAGGGAGCGGCCATTCACCTGCTCAGTGTGTGGGAGGGGATTCACTCAGTCATCCAGCCTGCAGAGACACAAAGTCACTCACAGCAATGAGCGACCCTTTAAATGCTCTGACTGCGGGAAAGATTTCAAAAGGTCTCACCAACTGTTGGTCCACCAGCGCATTCACACTGAGGAGAGACCATTCAGCTGCTCTCACTGCACAAAGAGGTTTACAACATCATCCTACCTGTGGGAACACCAGCGAGTTCACACCAATGAGCGACCCTTTAAATGCTCTGACTGTGGGAGTGGCTTCAAAAGGTCTCAGGATCTGGTGTCCCACCAGCGCATTCACACTGAGGAGCGACTGTTCACCTGCTCTCACTGCACAAAGAGCTTCAGAACTTCATCCAACCTGCGGAAACATGAGCGAGTTCACACCGGAGCGAAACCGTTCACATGCTCTCTGTGTGGGAAGGGATTCAGTGATTCATGCAACCTGCGAGAACACCAGCGAGTTCACACCGGGGAGAGGCCATTCACCCGCTCTCAGTGTGGGAAAGGATTCAGTGATTCATCCCTCCTGCTGAGACACCAGCGAATTCACAAGTGATTATTGGTGTTGGATTCTGCTGTTATTGCTGCTGTTAATCACATCCAGGACTGAACAGTGTTCATTCTGACAGTTGGTGAAGTGGGAGGGTTGGAGGGTTTCTTTCTGCTGGACTGGCCAGTCTCCCAACTTTGCTTCCAATGGGCTGATGCTCTTTGAGCCTGGGAGAGCACATTTCCACTGAAATGATCCACAAAAACTGATGAAGGACATTTTTTTATCCTGGATAGTAAATAGTGCTTTTCCTACGACTAAGGTAGATTTAAAATAAATACAGAAAGAACTGAAAAAACGCAGCAGGTCTGGCAGCATCTGTGGAGAGAGAAACAGAGTTAATGTTTCACGTCCAATGTAACTCTACAGAACTAAAGAGAGGGAGAAATGTGATGGGTTTGATGCTGCTGAGAAAGGGGGGAGGGGCAGGGAGAACAAAAGGGAAAGTCAGGGATTGGTTAGAGGGCGGGTGAGATTAAATGACAAAAATGTCCTGGAACAAAAGGCAAAGGGAGAGGTAATGGTTGTTGGAAAGAAACAATAAGAAGTTTTAACAACAGCAGGTTAAAGTCCAACAGGAACCTGGTGTTGTTAAAACTCTTCATGTGTTTACCCCAGTCCAACGCCGGCATCTCCACATCATAAAGAAACAAAGCATTGGCCCAGAGTAAGTGTTAATGGTAGAATAAAGGACAGCTCTGTCTGGAAGCAAAAAAACATGAAAACAAGATGCAGACTGGCACTCGGCAAATAAAAAACAAATCAAAATGTAGGAGAGAGTTCAGGGTGTGAAGTTGTTGAACTCAATGTTGAGTCCAGAAGGCTGTAAAGTGCCTCATCGGAAGATGAGGGGCTGTTTGTCCAGCTTGTGTTGGGCTTCTCCGGAACATTGCAGCAGGCCGAGGACAGTAATGTGAGTGTGAGAGCAAGGTGGTGAATTCTAATGGCAAGCGGAAGGTCAGGGTCATGCTTGTGGACTGAGCGGAGGTGTTCCACAAAGAGGACAGGGAACAGGCTACAGATGAATTAAAGAGAAACAATTTGTGTCCAGAACATTGTGAACATCCTTTTACTCTGCTTGTCTTTGATCCTCAAGTCACTTTCTGTTTGTTTTAACCATGTTCTGTTTCATTAATAAACTTTTATCAGTAAAAATTTGATTTTGCTGGACTTTTTCTGACTATATTGATGCACTTTCGGGAAAGCAGGTGAGAGGGGTTGGCAGGCTCTTTAACAGAAAGTGACTCCCTCTAAGGTAATTGGCAAAGGAGCCAGAGGGGGAGATGAGATTTTATTTTTTTGTTTGACACAGCGAGTTGTTCTGATCTGCCTGAAAGCAGATTCAATAGAATCTTTCCAACGGGTAAAGACTTGAATGGGAAGAATTTGCAGGGCTGTGGGGAAAGAACAGAGCAGTTGGATGAATCAGAGAGTCCTTTCAAAGAGATAGCAGGGGCACGATGGGCTGAATGGACTCCTCCTGCAGCCTGTCATTCTCAGCCTCCTGCTTCTGTGCAGGTTAAAAGGGACAGATTTCAGTGCAGCCTTTTCCCTGTATATGTATTTAAAGAGACAGGTTTCTCTTTCGCTCTGAGAGACAGATATAACAATTGGTTGGAGGCCCATTTCCCACTCAGTCCTCCAGCACCTCCCAGTCTCTCTATTAGTGCGATCCCCATGGCAGTTTCCCAACTGGGGCGCAGGCCTCGTTATTCTCAGCTAAATTTAGCCCTCAGCTCCGTCGCCTGGCTCTCATTGACACGAGCAATAGAGAGACAGAAAGGTGCCCCAGGCTCAAATGGGATGTCGAAACTTGGGGCTTTAAATGAATTATTAAGATCTTTGTAATGATCAATAATTTAAAGAAATGAATTTAAACCCATTGAGTAAATGAAAGAATCACAAGACAAAACTTCAAGTTTTATGACTTTTACTCCGACAAACTGGAAGCAACAATGAGTAAACACTTTTTGTAGAAACAGCTCTTAAGCTGTAAAGTTGAACTTTGCCCTTTTACTCTCAACACACTCAAATATCCCACTCAATGGTTATGTTTTACTCTGCCTTGGAATGTTGACACTCAATTCTCCAAGAATGTGTCCGGCAAGGTGACTTTTCACTCCCCAAAAGTGTATTTCCATTGTTTTCCTTTTCCAGTCTGGCAACCTTTAATCCCAGAACTGAATTTCACAGTGATGGTTTTAACACAAGCAAGGTGAATCTTCCAGCCTTACTTCGCAATTCTCAGGAAATTGCGACCAACATTCGACATCAGAGCAGAAGTCGGCCATTTGGCCCTTTGAGTTTGCTCCACCATTGATTGAGATCATGGCTGATCTGTTTGTGTTGCATTCCACACTGTCATTCCACAGCCGATACTTTAGATTCCCTTACCAACAAGAATTGGTATAAAGGCAAAATTCTGCTGCTGCTGGAATCTGAAATATAAACAGAAAATGCTGGACAATCTCAGCAAGTCTGACAGCATCTGCAGAGAGAGAATAGAGACAACATTTTGAGTCAGGATGATTCTTTGTCAGAGGTGAATACAAGGAAAATCGGACAAAATTTATCCTGTGAGGGTCAAGAATTGGGAAGCAATTATTAAACCTCCTCTGAACCACTTTCAATGCGTTTGTATCATTTCTTAAATAGGAGACAAAGCTGCACCCAGTGTTCAAGATGCAGTCTCAGCAACGCCCTGTATAACTGAAGTACAACATCTTTACTTCTTTGTTCAATTTCTCTCATAATAAAGGATTGCATTCCATTTGTAAGAAGTTTAATCTATTTGTATCGAGATTTATGGGGTTCTCTTGTTTACAATAACCTCCCTAATCATAAATCACGCCAGGTTCCAGTGTCTTAACCATGTGGCAAGAAAGAACACTTTAAATGGTGAATTCAGAAAGTTAATTAACCATTAAAAATGTAACAAGTCAGAAAGATAAAAAACAGAGTGTCGATTAACAGTTAATATAGAAAGTTTAACATTAACAATTGAACAGACTTCTCTCCATCCCTCTCAGACCAGGACATGAAGTGACCACTCCAAAAACATGGATAACTTGTAAAACCAACAGCTCTCAACACCTCTCAACACCTCTCTGTAAACATATCTCCCTCCACCTCTCTCTACCAAATTGGCTTCTCAAGACCACTTCTTTATACTTTAAAAATGTCGAAAGCCCATCTTAGCCAATTCCCATAAATCTTCAATTATAAACTAAAATAGACATGAGTTTTCAGATGATTTGAAAAGAAATGAACTGTCTGCTGAAAGGGTTAACTTTTCTACAGAACCTAAAGGGATGGGGAGTGAGCAGAAAAAAATTGGCACACAATAATACCACTTTACACAAGTATAAAAATCAAAACAAACTCGATTGTAAACTTCATCTCTTAATTTTTTTGTTATATTCCACAACCTAATTATTTTTATTTGATCAGTTTTTGTTAGGGATGGGTAACTTCAGTTCTTTATAAACTGCTTCACTCATTTTGTTTATTCTACATGGGCTCAGAAAATCAGAACCCAGACTTTATCATCCTTATCCTTTTTCTCCCTTTGCCACCACTCCCTCTGTTTTGCGGGAGGGTTGTGGGGTTTCCAATCAGAACTAATAATTTTATCATAAAAGTTAAATACTGCGGATGCTGGAATCTGAAACAACAACAGAAAATACTGGAAAAGCTCAGCAGGTCTGGCAGCATCTGTGGAGATAGAATGGAGCCAATGTTTCAGGTATGGATGACCCTTCATAAGAGCTGTTATGAAATGTCTTCCAGACTCAAAATGTTGGCTCTATTCTAATAATTTTATCGATAAGTTTCTTGTTCTTCGTTTCCAAATAGCAGGTAAGAGATCTGTCCAGTCCTCACTCGAGCTCTGACTTTTTCACTGGCCAAGCTTGGGTCGGATTATAACCATTAGAATCTACTCTCAGAGGTCTGCTTTTCAGTCCAGTGCTATTTGGAGTGTACCGTCACTTCACCGACTAACGGGTCACATGTCCCTCACAGTTCTTATCACAAATTTGGGGTAAAATAAATTAAACAATGCCTGAGAACGCTTTTTAACTTCTTAACCAACTATCTGCCACTGTTTGTTGATTGGTCAGACCTCCTCTTCACAGATTCGGGTATCTCAGCCGCTGAACATCAGCCGGTCCTGGAATAAGTTTAATTCTAACTCATTCTGAGTAAATATTCTCACCAGGTCCTCTGTCGGGGCCCTGCTAAGCAGCTTTAATGGTTCATGATTGCAGAAACTGAGCAGTCACAGGAATGTGGTCAAGATAGTCCAGTCCCATAATGCCTCACATTCAATCTGCAGTCCTTCAATTATAACAGAATATGTGGCTGTCTGTAGCTGCCTCGGCCATGGTCAACCCCAACACTGCCTTCCTGAACTGTTATAATGCCTGAGGTGTAGGTACACCCACAGTGCTGTTAGGGAGGGATTTCCAGCTACACATTCCAAACTTTCACTGGACTGTAGATGGATACCAGATTGACATATTCCATTCTACCACTCCCAAGGTGAGTTATTCCAATTCCTTTATTGTCCAGGACAATATATTCACAATATTTTTAAAACAGGAATTAAACATTCCCATTTGGTTTCAGGTACTAACATATTCTGTTAGTTTGTTCTTTATTGTCAATGTCAGGCTGGGGTTTTTTCCCTTGGAGCAAAGGAGGTTGAGGTGAGATTTGATAGAGGTGGACAAGATTCTGACAGGTTTAGATAAGGTGGACAAAGAAAAGCTGATACCATTAGCTGATGGGACAAGTACGAGGGGGACACAGATTAAAAGTTTCAGGTCAGAGATGTAGGGAGGGATGTGAGGAAGAATATTTTGATGCAGCGAATGGTAATGACCTGGAACTCGCTGCCTACGAGGGAGGAGGAAGTGG
Organism: Mustelus asterias; assembly: GCF_964213995.1. Taxonomy (NCBI): domain Eukaryota; kingdom Metazoa; phylum Chordata; class Chondrichthyes; order Carcharhiniformes; family Triakidae; genus Mustelus; species Mustelus asterias. Next base: position 336,393 of record NW_027590250.1, read on the forward strand.
AGACAATAAACAATTACAAAGGAAATGAGATGGGCATCTGGGGGAGTTTCAAACAGAAATGCTGACTAAATATCTCTCAATTTCCTCACACCCGGTCACTCTGAAATTTAAAACAAGGTATTCGCAACAAGACTCAAAGAACATCAGCTCACTGGAGGCAAAGTTGTGAGACCGGCCAGTCCAGCAGAAAGAAACCCTCCGACCCTCCCCATTGACCAACTGTGAGAATGAACAAAATGCAGTCCTGGATGTAATTGAGAGCAGAAACAATAACAGCAGAATCCAACCCCTGTGAACTTGTTGGTGCCTCAGCAGCCGTGATGAAATTCTGAACACTTTTTATACACTGAGCAGGTGGACAGTTTCTCCCCAGTGTAACTTCACTGATGTCTCTCAACAGGTGGGGTAACTGAGTGAATTCCTTCCCACACTGAGAGCAGGTGAATGGTCTCTCCCCATGTGAATTCGCTGGTGTCTCTGCAGGTTGGATAACTGACTGAAACCCTTCCCACACTGAGAGCAGGTAAATGGCCTCTCCCCAGTGTGAACTCGCTGGTGTCTCCGCAGGTGGGATGACTGAGTGAATCTCTTCCCACACTGTGAGCAGGTGAACGGCCTCTCTCCAGTGTGAATGTGCTGGTGTTTCTGCTGGGTGGATAAGTGACTGAAACCCTTCCCACACTGAGAGCAGGTAAATGGCCTCTCCCCAGTGTGAACTCGCTGGTGTGTCCGCAGCTCGGATGACCGAGTGAATCTCTTCCCACACTGAGAGCAGGTGAATGGCCTCTCCCCAGTGTGAACTCGCTGGTGTGTCCGCAGGTCGGATGACCGAGTGAATCCCTTCCCACACTGAGAGCAGGTGAATGGCCTCTCCCCGGTGTGAACGTGCTGATGTGTCCGCAGGTCGGATGACCGAGTGAATCTCTTCCCACAACGAGAGCAGATGAATGGCCTCTCCCCAGTGTGAATTTGCATGTGTGTCCATAGATTGGATAACTGGTTGAATCCCTTCCTACACCGAGAGCAGATAAACAGCCTCTCCCCAGTGTGAATTCGCTGGTGTCTCTGCAAAGTGGATAACACAGTGAATCCCTTTCCACACTGAGAGCAGGTGAACGGTCTCTCTCCGGTGTGAACTCGCTTGTGTGACTGCAGGCTGGGCAACAGAGCGAATCCCTCCCCACACTGAGAGCAGATGAATGGCCTCTCCCCAGTGTGGCTGCGCCGATGAGCATCCAGCAGAGAGGGGGCTCTGTATCTCTTTCCACAGTCTGCACATTTCCATGGTTTCTCCATGGTGCAGGTGTCCTTGCCTCTCCCTTGGGTGGCCAATCAGTTGAAGCCTTGTCCACACACAGAACACGGGTACAGTCTCTCCCTGCTGTGAATGGTGTGATATTTATTCAGGCTGTGTAACTGGTTAAAGCTCTTTAGTCAGTGCACTGGAACACTCTCACTCGGGTGTGGCAGGGTGTTGCTGCTTTTCCACTCACTGATGGCCGAAGTATTTTCAAATCGAAGTGGAAGGTTCAATCTGAAGCTCAGTGGCCAACTTCCGCATTGAGACGTCACAATAGAGCGCTGCCTGAATCAGCCAATAGGAATTACTCGGCTCCGCAGTGACGTGTCGGGGTTCCATGGCGCAGGCCCGGCTCGCGGACCCGGGAGCCCCGCCCCCGCCCATTGTTCCCCTCCCCCTGAACCTCCTCCAGCCACGGTTTCCAGGCAACCGGCTGGCGGCTCCGGCCAGAGCGAGAAGCCGCTCGGTGAGCTCCCCCTCCCCCCTCTCTCTCCTGCGGCTCCAAAAAGAGATCGAGAGCGACCGCTGGCGGCAGCCGCACTGCGCCTGCTCCGGACAGCTCAGCTCAGCAGCGCTCTCTGCGCCTGCTCCGGACAGCTGGGCTCAGCAGCGCTCTCTGCACCTGCTCCGGACAGCTGGGCTCAGCGCTCTCTGCGCCTGCGCGCTGGGCTGCCAGCTGAGGGAGTGGGGAAGGGGACTTTGCAAAATCTCTTCCCATCATTTTCTTCCAAGTCCCGCAGTTTGATTTGAAACAGAACAGCTTCTGTTTGTAGCTTCACCACAGACTCCAACTTCACACACAGACTCAAACTTCACACACAGACTCAAACTTCACCACAGACTCAAACTTCACACACAGACTCAAACTTCACCACAGACTCAAACTTCGCCACAGACTCAAACTTCACACACAGACTCAAACTTCACACACAGACTCAAACTTCACCACAGACTCAAACTTCACACACAGACTCAAACTTCACACACAGACTCAAACTTCACCACAGACTCAAACTTCACCACAGACTCAAACTTCACCACAGACTCAAACTTCACACACAGACTCAAACTTCACACACAGACTCAAACTTCACACACAGACTCCAACTTCATCCTCTGGACAACATCTGTGAGGAAAACACTTTCTTTCTCCCCCTGGGAAATACAGAGACAGAGAAATTCTCTGGAACTGGAATTAGAGCCAAATATACTGAGGGGGAAATGTTTGTGATTTTGTGGAACCTGTTTTTATTGTCTGAGCTTTTTAAAGTGTAATTTATCCTGTCTATTCAAATAGTGTTTCTTAATGCATGATCAGTGATGTTAATTTTAGATTAATTTTTAAAGTAAATTTTTTAAAAAATGAAACATTGTCTTTCAGTTTATTCCATTGGGATTTGTGGGAATGTGTTTATTATAAGGTGATCATGAGGATCGTAACAACATTGATATGTCTGGTGTTGGTGCATATGATGTAGAGATGCCGGTGTTGGACTGGGGTAAACACAGTAAGAAGTCTCACAACACCTGGTTAAAGTCCAACAGGTTTATTTGGAATCACGAGCTTTCAGCGTGCTGCTCCTTCTCACCTGATGAAGGGGCAGTGCTCTGAAAGCTTGTGATTCCTAATAAACCTGTTGGACTTTAACCTGGTGTTGTGATACTTCTTACTATATGGTGCATATTAGGTATATTATTTATGGATTTGTATTACAGTTGATGTTGTTTAATTCCAGAATAGTATTGTAACTACACTGTATATTTTCCAGTCAAAGAGTCAGCAGAGCACAAGATAAATCAATTCAGCAGCTTGAGTCCGTGCCAAGTCTCTGTCGGGGAATCCACTCAGTGCCATTTTTCCTCGATATCCCTGTTCCCCAGTACGTTTAATTCCTTCAAGTGCCCGACCAATTTTATTTTGAAATCACTGGTCGTCTCCACTTCCACCACTCTCATCATCAGTGAGTTCCAGAACATGATTGCTTGCTCCCCAAGTCAAGTTCTTCCGCACCCATCTGTATCTCTAATCATGTAATAGAGTTCTGAATATTGCATACATTTTTAGTTCACGAAATATGCAATTTTTTTATATGCTTAGACACAAGCCCGTGTGAAGATTTCAGGAATATGTGTCCTGTACATGAAACAGTCAGCACGGATCTGTCGATTAGGATGAATCAGCACCCTCAGGACAATGTCTATTTCAGGTCCAGCAAAGTGAGAATGGAGGGAGAGTGTTTGGGATGGAGATTTACACATTTTCAAGAATGAGAGGAAAGAATGATCCACAGAAACTAGAATTGTCTGTTCTGAGTTTTTATCCTGTACTGACAGCATTGATTTTTGTGAATTTCTTTCACAGGCTATTAGAAGGGGAGAATTTACAGACACAAATCTCAACAAACATGACGTTAGGATCTAACAGAGTCACCCAATTATTCAGGATCTGAATACCATCGGCATTTGAAACTAGAATGGGAAATGTTTGTCTGTCCCTTCAAACTGTTTAAACATCAGTGTGACTGGAAAATCACTGAGACACATTCACTCGAGTGAGAGTATTCCAGTGAACTGACTGTGGAAAGAGCTTTAACCAGTTACACAGCCTGGAAAAGATCGAAGGATTCACAGTGAGGAGAGACCATGTATGTGTTAACTGTGGGGTCAAACCTTCATCTGAACCTGGAGATGTACAAAGACACTCAGACCATAGAAATGTAGGCACTGTGGGAAGGGATTCAATTGCCCCTCGAAGCTGGAAACCCTTTGATGCAGCCACACTGTGGAGACACCGTTCACCTGCTCTGAGTTTGGAAGGGGATTTCGTGATTCATCCACCCTGAGGAATCACCAGCGACTTCACATCAAGGAGAGGCCATTCACCTGCTCTGAGTGTGGGAAGAAATTCAGCGATTCGTCTGCCCTGCTGACACACCAGCGGGTTCACAATGGGGAGAGACCATTCACCTGTTGTGTGTGTGGAAAGGGATTCACTCAGTCATCTACCCTGCAGAACCACCAGCGATTTCACACGGGTGAGGGACTGTTCCCCTGCTCAGAGCGTGGGAAGGGATTCACTCACTCATCCCTCCCGCTGTCAAACCAACGCATTCACACTGGGCCGAGGCCATTTATCTGCTCCGAGTGTGGGAAGGGATTCACTCAATTATCTAGTCTGCTGAGACACAAAGGATTACACACTGGGGAAAGGCCATTCATCTGATGTGTGTGTGGGAAGTGACTCAGTGAATCATCCAGTCTGCTGGAATACTGAGGCACCTCCCCCAATAAGAAACCTGTTAAATGCTCCGACTGTGGGAGCTGCTTTAAAACCTGAGCCTGCCTCAGGGTCGACCAGCGCATTCACACTGAGGAGACCCCGTTCAGGCACTCTCACTGCAAAGAGGTTCAAAACATCATCTGACCTACTGAAACATCAGGGAATTCACACTGGGGAGAGACCCTGATAATTCCCACTCACTTTCAGCGATTTCTCATAAAACCTACCAGATTGGAAGCTTCTGCCTGAAATTTTATTTTCCCTTCGTTTCCAAACTGAGACCATTCACCTGCTCAGTGTGTGGGAAAGGATTCACTTGTTCACCCAAACTGCTGACATACCGTGGCAGTCACACCGATTAGTGATCTTTTGGATGCTCTGACTGTGGCTGTTAATTATATCAATAAGTTAAGGTTAAGTTTATTCAGATGGAGGGCACTGATTAGATAGTTATAATGAGCAGGTAAAAAGTGGGACTCACTAATATAGCTTGGAGTCAGAGTTGAACCTGTAATGTTTGATTCTGTGAACAAATCTGTCCCAAATAAAGATTGACTCCACCCCAAGGCTGTCAGGATTATAACAAGGTAACAGAAAATGCTTGTCTAATGGTGAAGGTTGGAAACTAAAAGAAAGTATATTTCAGACGGAAGCTTCCAATCCCAGCAGCTTTTGTGAGAAATGACTGAAAGGCAGTGGGAATTGTCAGGGTCTGATTACCTGCTGATGCTCTCGGAGTCTGAACCATACAACCAGTGGAAGAATGAAGTGGCGATGTGGACACGGGTTACATCCCGATCAAGGAGGAAACAAGATCTGGCCTTGGCACTGTCACTTCCTAACACAAGGAAAATCAGCAACAAAGCATTTTCTGATCAGCCAAACTGCAAGTTGATAACTGCACTGGCACGGATGATTCATGTAAAGAATTCACTTCAGGTGGTTGGAGGGTAGAATCCCTGTCAATTGGTCTATGGGAGAAATCCCCAATTCCCCTCTGTGCCGGGCGATCACCCTCCTGCTTTAAAGGGATACAATTAGTTCCATTTTCAGTCATCAATTATCTGATTGTTCCATGAAAAGAATTGCTCAAAGCAACAAATTATTGGAGATACCAGAAGAGGGTTTCTTCATGTGTAACATTTGGGTTGAAGAAGAAAAACCATCTTTTTCTTCAATTTGTTTTGAAACACTGTTTGTGTGAATTTTTGCGATCCCGGTCAGGACTGTTAACGTTTGCAGAGAAATTCGAACACCCAGTGATTAACTGAAAGAATTACATCACAAGATTCCACATTTTTAAACAAAAACAAACTTTACTGTATGTTTAAATAAAATTTAAAAAGACAACACTACAAATTGAATACTACACTCAATAAAGATTTATGATATAAACCGAGTTCTATTTTTTTACTTCACCCCAAGAGTTTCTTTATACTTAATGATAGCTTGAAGTTTCATTCACTTCTGGTCCTAGGACCATCCCAAAGGTATGTCAAAGCTCTCCACAATTCACTTTAATTCTCCCCAGTACACCAGATATTCTCCCCAGGCAGCGGGCGATCGAGGAGGCCGTCCATCCTGACTGTCTGCCCCTCTACTGCGGGTACATTCACAGCCAGGTGTCCCTGGAGAGGGAGCATGCGGTGTCCACGGGCGCGGTTGATGCCTTCCGTGCCCGCTGGGCACCGCAGGGGTTGGGGTGCGTTATCGACCCTGATAATCACATTTTAATTTGATGTTTTTAAGTTTCCTTTGTACTTTGATTTTTGTTCGGGCTGTTCCCCCTCCTTTTGGGGAGCTGCCCCTTTTACTTTGTCCTGACTTAATTTGAGTTTGTTTATTCGGTTTGACCTAAAAAGAGGCCAAGAGTTTATGGGAGTCCATCCATTATCTTTTCACTAAACAAGCCTCCAATTTTCCTTTAAGCTCTCAAACTGTGGACTCCTCAGTCTAAACATGGGCTTCACTGCATTCTTGCTGAGGCATTTAAATGTTGGAAACACCCCTGGTTTCCAACGGTCCTCTAGGCTTCTAGTCCCACAGCTGGTTCACAGCTCCTGGTCCCAGAACTGGTGGCTTCCAAGCTGACTGCAGACTGTCCGCTGGAACCAGGTCATTGATTGGAAAGGACTCAAAGGTTCCGGGGAAAAGGCAGGAGAATGGGATTGAGATTTATCAGTCATGATCGAATGACACAGCAGATTCGATGAGCCAAATAGCCTAATTCTGCTCCTATATCTTATGGTCTAATTCTAACCAAGACTCCACCCTGAATCACATATCCCCATGGTAACAGAGACCAGGTGGAATATCTGACAGATATTTAGCTTCAAAACTAAACCTTTTTTCCTGAGGTTTGCATGAAGAATTAACCTAACAAAAACAGTACAATAATTGTCAGACCCAATGTCTCCAGCTAAAAGATCCAGCTGACTTTTTACAGTTCTTACTTCTCGAGTTTTGACTTCTTAAACCAACATGGGCCATGCTTTGTGACTGCGAATTCCCTGAGGGTGTTTTTGTCAGATTCTCAACCCAGGTTTTCCATTTTTTAAAAGCAATTCTTGCAACTAATTCTTATTTCTAAAACATAGGAATTATGAAATTAGATTTTTGTAACAAAAACAGGAAGAAATGAAAATGTATCACCTTCATAATATCCCATTTAGAATATTACAATGTACAACATGCTGTATATCTTAACAACAGCCATGATCTTATTGAATGGTGGAGCAGGCTCGAAGGGCCACATGGCCTCCTCCTGTTCCTAAATCCACTGTTTTCCTGTGTTGATCTATCTTATAACCTGCAATAGACACAATAATCCCTCCATTGTCTACTTCACATTCACAAGTCCAGCTTGGTAACAGCACACTGCTGGGTTCCATGTCCAGGAATCTCAGTCCACTGAAGATGGAAATTACTGCTTGCAGTCTTTTCTGAAAGTTTTCTTCTTACAATAATTATAATCCAAAGTTCCTCCTGCAAAAGGAGAGTCTTCATTGCTGTTCATTTGTGAATTTTCAAGTTCTATTTTGAAAACAGTCTGTACAGAGTTCACATTTTGAAATTTATTTTCTTCCATGTTTGTAGTTCCTCCATTGTTTAAATCCAGAGAGAATATTCCACTCAATTCCACATTGAAACTGTTTTCTTCTTGCTCAGTTATAGCTGATTCCTTTATTGTCCAGGACAATATATTCACAATATCTTTAAAACAGAAATTAAACATTCCCATTTGATTTTAGACAGGAACATATTCTGTTCATTTGTTCTTTATTGTCAATGTCAGGCTGGTGTTGTTCTCCTTGGAGCAAAGGAGGTTGAGGGGAGATTTGATAGAGGTGGACAAGATTCTGACAGGTTTAGATAAGGTGGACAAAGAAAAGCTGTTCCCATTAGCTGAAGGGACAAGGACGAGGGGGACACAGATTTCTTGTTTCGGGTCAGAGATGCAAGCGGGGAGGGGAGATGTGAGGAAGAATATTCTGATGCAGCGAATGGTAATGACCTGAAACTCGCTGCCTACGAGGGTGGAGGAAGTGGAGACAATAAACAATTACAAAGGAAATTGGATGGGCATTTGGGATGTTCCAAACAGAACGAAGAACAAAGAAAATTTTGTTTTCTCAAAGAAAACAAAAAAAAAACAAAAAAAAGAACAAAGAAAATCCATCAAGACATCATTTGACTGAGTTTGGCAGAAAGGGACCGACGCAGGGTTACATAGAACATAGAACATAGAAAGCCACAGCACAAACAGGCCCTTCGGCCCACAAGTTGCGCCGATCACATCCCCACCTCTAGGCCTATCTATAGCCCTCAATCCCATTAAATCCCATGTACTCATCCAGAAGTCTCTTAAAAGACCCCAACGAGTTTGCCTCCACCACCACCGACGTCAGCCGATTCCACTCACCCACCACCCTCTGAGTGAAAAACTTACCCCTGACATCTCCTCTGTACCTACCCCCCAGCACCTTAAACCTGTGTCCTCTCGTAGCAACCATTTCAGCCCTTGGAAATAGCCTCTGAGAGTCTACCCTATCCAGACCTCTCAACATCTTGTAAACCTCTATCAGGTCACCTCTCATCCTTCGTCTCTCCAGGGAGAAGAGACCAAGCTCCCTCAACCTATCCTCATAAGGCATGCCCCCCAATCCAGGCAACATCCTTGTAAATCTCCTCTGCACCCTTTCAATGGCTTCAACATCTTTCCTGTAATGAGGTGACCAGAACTGCGCGCAGTACTCCAAGTGGGGTCTAACCAGGGTCCTATAAAGCTGCAGCATTATCTCCCGACTCCTAAACTCAATCCCTCGATTAATGAAGGCCAGTACGCCGTACGCCTTCTTGACCGCATCCTCCACCTGTGAGGCCGATTTAAGAGTCCTATGGACCCGGACCCCAAGGTCCTTCTGATCCTCTACACTGCTAAGAATGGTACCCTTCATTTTATACTGCTGCTTCATCCCATTGGTTCTGCCAAAATGGATCACCACACACTTATCCGGGTTGAAGTCCATCTGCCACTTCTCCGCCCAGTCTTGCATTCTATCTATGTCTCGCTGCAACTTCTGACATCCCTCCAAACTATCCACAACACCACCTACCTTGGTGTCGTCAGCAAACTTACCAACCCATCCCTCCACTTCCTCATCCAGGACATTTATGAAAATGACAAACAGCAAGGGTCCCAGAACAGATCCCTGGGGCACTCCACTGGTCACTGACCTCCATGCAGAGAAAGACCCCTCCACAGCCACTCTCTGCCTTCTGCAGGCAAGCCAGTTCTGGATCCACAAGGCAACAGCCCCTTGGATCCCATGCCCTCTCACTTTCTCAAGAAGTCTTGCATGGGGGACCTTATCGAACGCCTTGCTGAAGTCCATATAGACCACATCCACCGCTCTTCCTTCGTCAATGTGTTTGGTCACATTTTCAAAGAACTCAACCAGGCTCGTAAGGCACGACCTGCCCTTGACAAAGCCGTGCTGACTACTTTTGATCATACTAAACTTCTCTAGATGATCATAAATCCTGTCTCTCAGGATCCTCTCCATCAACTTACCAACCACTGAGGTTAGACTCACGGGTCGGTAATTTCCCGGGCTGTCCCTGTTCCCTTTCTTGAATATAGGGACCACATCTGCAATCCTCCAATCCTCCGGAACCTCTCCTGTCTCCATCGACGATGCAAAGATCATCGCCAAAGGCTCCGCAATCTCCTCCCTCGCCTCCCACAGTAACCTGGGGTACATCCCATCCGGTCCCGGCGACTTACCAACCTTGATGCCATTCAATAGTTCCAACACATCCTCTTTCTTTATGTCCACATGCTCGATCCTTTCTGTCCACCGCAAACCAGCAGTACAACCACCCAGATCCCTTTCCACCGTGAATACCGAGGTAAAGTATTCATTAAGCAGCTCCGCCATTTCTAACGGTTCCGCACAAACCTTTCCCCCTTCACCTTTTAAGGGTTGGAGTCGGTGGGATTCGGGGGGGAACTCTCCACCGGTTGGGGATATACCAGGTACAGACGAGGATGGCTGTGGTTGTTGGAGGTCAGTCATCACTGCAAGGGTCACTGCAGGGTTCATCTAAAACTCTGCTGGCCATGTTTAAACTCACATTAAGTGTTGTTCCACTATCACCCTTGTGCACGATGATCCACCCAGTAAAGCAACAACTTAATATTAAAATTCTCATCCTTGGTTTCAAATCACTCCATGACCTTGCCTGTCCCAATATCTATAATCTCCTATAAGCCCCACAACCCTCAATATATTACACTGCTCTAATTCTGGTCTTTAGTTTGTCCCTGACCTTGCTTCACCAGTGCAAGCTCTACCTTCAGTTGCTTAGGCTCCAACCTCTGGAATACCATCCCTACACGTCTCCAACTCTCCACCTCGCTTAACTCATTTAACACACCCCTTAAAATCTACCACTTTGACCAAACTTTTGGTCATCTAACCTAATATCTTCTTTGTGGCTCAATATCATACTTTATTTTACAATGCTCCTTGGATGTTTTATTATTTCAAGGCGCGATATAAATATATTTTGTTGTTCCTCATGTCTCCTGGGCCTCATCATTTTCAGCTGCTTCATTAATTACCGTCTCCCCACCGTAGGGTCGGAAACGGGGATGTTCACTGATGATTGCAGTGTATATTACCATTCACAACTCTGAATACTGAAGCTGCCCGCATGCAGCGCAGGACCAGGACAACATTCAGGTTAGAGCTGATTGTCAATTCATACTGACACCACATAATTATCAGGAAATATCTATTTCCAGCAAGAAAATCTAACCATCTTCCCTTGATATTCAATGGCATTACCATCAGTGAATGTCCCACCAGCAATAACTTTGGGGTTACCATTGACCAGTCATTTAAATACTGTGGTTACAAGAGCAGATCAGAGGTTGGGAGTTTTGTGGCAGGTTGCTCACTTCATGACTCCCCAAAGGCTTGCCATGATTCACAAGGTATAAATCAGGAGTAAGGTGGAATATTCCCTACCTGGATGAGTGTATCTGCAACAATTTTGTAGATCCTATCCAGGACAAAGTAGCCCGCCTGATCAGCATCTCAAATACCACCTTAAACATTCACTCTCCACCATTAGCCCACAATGGTGGCAGTGCATCCCACATATTAGATGCACTGCAAGAAATCACCAAGGCTGTTTTCACAGCATGTTTGAAGTCGGAAAATATACCTCTATAGGCTGGTATGAGTCAAAATACAGTCATGCTTTATTCTCATAAGCTTATGGGAGAACTTGACCCCTTGAAAGCGGAAGCCAAAGTTCTCTCTGAACACAAGAAGCATGGATATTTATACATCAGGGTTCCCAATACAAGTCATGAAGCAAAGTCCAGTTAACAGTCCTTGATCATAAATTATAGTTCCTTTAACAGCTTCTGATAGTCTCTGGATCATGGTTAGAGACCATCTGGTATCCTTGGGTCATAAAGCACAATTCTCCTGGTAGTCGAAGCCAAGGTGTCACCCCTGGTCCCCTGCTCTTCCCGCAGCGTTTCCTTTGAAGTGACTGAGTGACTGAGTGCAACTGTCCCAGTGGGAGTCCTCCTTCAAATGGCCATTCTCACACTCTACCATTTGCTTCCTTTGTTTAAATCATACACAAGCCTACGAGAAAGAAAGACTTATCCCCTAACATCTATATTTAACTGTCTGTTTTATCAGAATGATATAAACAAGCGAGGGAACCATGAACAAATAGCTTATACTAAAAGTAAAAGCTGAAAGACATGAACAAATGGCTTATATTACTACCAGGAGCAATATAAACAAAAAGGAGGCTCGCCACAAGGAAGGGCTATGTTTGTGATACATTCCAGGTACAAAGTTCAACCTTTTAGGCACAAAATACATTGAGTACAAAAAACATTAACCCTTTCCCTTCTTCAATGTTCCAAACCCTAACTTCTACCACTTGAAAAACAAGTGCAGCCAGCGTATGGGAATGCCACCATCTGTAAATTGTACTCCACATCACATACCATTCTGACTTGAAAATCAATCACCATTCCTTCTCTGTCACTGCATCAAATTCCGGGAACTCCCTAACAGCGTTGTGGGTATACCTACACCAGATGGATTGCAGCAATTCAAGAAAGTGGCTCATTTTCTTTCCAAGAGCAATCAGTGATGCGCAATGAATGTTGGCCTTGCCAGTCACATTCACATCCCCTGAAAGAATAAAACAAAATCCTCATCCCTGGTATCATTCTCAGCCATGAGTACTGCAGTTATCAATGAACAGCTCCGCTTTCGACTTTATGATGGGGGGAGGGTCATTGGTGGAGCAATGTCAAGACACATCTTAAAGTCACTATCGTATCTGCTTCCACTACCTTCCCCGGCAACGAGTTCCAGGCACCCACCACCCTCAGTGTAAAAAACCTGCCTCGTACATCTCCTTTAAACCTTGCCCCTCACACCTTAAACCTATGCCCCTGGTAATTGACTCTTCCACCCTGGGAAAAAGCTTCTGATTATCCACTCTGTCCATGCCCCTCATAATCTTGTAGACTTCTATCAGGTTGCCCTCCTCAACCTCCGTTGTTCCAGTGAGAACAAACCACGTTTCTCCAACTTCTCCTCATAGCTAATGCCCTCCACACCAGGCAACATCCTGGTAAATATTTTCTGTACCCTCTCCAAAGCCTCCACATCCTTCTGGTAGTGTGGTGACCAGAATTGAACACTAGATTCCAAGTGCGGTTTAACTCAGGTTCTATAAAGCTGCAACATGACTTGCCAATTTTTAAACTCAATGCCCCGGCCGATGAAGGCAAGCATGCCGTATGCCTTCTTGACTATCTTCCCCACCTGCATTGCCACTTTCAATGACCTGTGTACCTGTACACCCAGATCCCTCTGCCTATCAATACTCTGAAGGGTTCTGCCATTTACTGTATATTTCCCATCTGTATTAGACCTTCCAAAATGCATTACCTCACATTTATCCAGATTAAACTTCATCTGCCATCTCTTCGCCCAAGTCTCCAACTGATCTATATCCTGCTGTATCCTCTGCCGGTCCCCATCGCTATCCGCAATTCCACCAACCTTTGTGCCGTCCACAAACTTACCAATCAAACCAGTTACATTTTCCTCCAAATCATTTATATATATTACAAACATCAAAAGTCCCAGCACTGATCGCTGAGGAATGTCACTTGTCACAGCCCTCCATTCAGAAATGTACCTTTGCACTGCCAACCTCTGTTTTCTTCTGACTAAATATCTCGAAACTTCCTCACACCCTGTCACTCTGTGATCCTTGTGACATTTGAAACCAGGTATTCACAAAAAGACTCAAAGAGCATCAGCCCACTGGAGGCTGAGACCAGCCAGTCCAGCACAAAGAAACCCTCTGACCCTTCCCATTGACCAACTGTGAGAATGAACAAAATACAGTCCTGGATGCAACTGAGAGCAGAAACAATAACAGCAGAATCCTACCCCGGGAATCACTCGTGAACTTGTTGATGTCTCAGCAGCTGGGATGAAACTCTGAATCCCTTCCCACACTGAGAGCAGGTGAACGGCCTCTCCCCAGTGTGAACTCGCTGGTGTATCCTCAGGTGGGATGACCGAATGAATCCCTTCCCACACTGAGAGCAGGTGAACGGTCTCTCCCCAGTGTGAACTCGCTGGTGTCTCTGCAGGTGGGATGATCGAGTGAATCCCTCCCCACATTGAGAGCAGGTAAATGGTCTCTCCCCAGTGTGAACTCGCTGGTGTGACTGCAGGTTGGATGACCAAGTGAATCCCTCCCCACACTGAGAGCAGGTGAATGGCCTCTCCCCAGTGTGAACTCGCTGGTGTGTCTGCAGGCTGGATAACTGAGTGAATCCCTTCCCACACTGAGAGCAGATGAACGGCCTCTCCCCAGTGTGAACTCGCTGGTGTCTCTGCAGGCTGGATAACTCAATGAATCCCTTCCCACACTGAGAGCAGGTGAACGGCCTCTCCCCAGTGTGAACTCGCTGGTGTGTCTGCAGACTGGATAACTGAGTGAATCCCTTCCCACACTGAGAGCAGGTGAATGGCCTCTCCCCAGTGTGAACTCGCTGGTGTGTCCGCAGGTGGGATAACCGAGTAAATCCCTTCCCACACTGAGAGCAGGTGAATGGCCTCTCCCCAGTGTGAACTCGCTGGTGTGTCCGTAAGCTGGATAACTGATTAAATCCCTTCTCACACTGAGAGCAGGTGAATGGCCTCTCCCCAGTGTGGCTGCGCCGATGAACTTCCAGCTCTGATGGGGCTCTGTATCCCTTCCCACAGTCCACACATTTCCATGGTTTCTCCATGATGCAGGTGTCCTTGCCTCTCTCTTGGGTGGACAATTAGTTGAAACTTCGTCCACACACAGAACAAGATTACAGTCTCGACCCGCTGTGAATGGTGTGATATTTATTCAGACTGTGTAACTGGTTAAAGCTCTTTAGTCAGTGCATTGGAACACTCTCACTCGAGTGTGGCAGAGTGTTGATGCTTTTTCACTCACACTGACATTTCAAATCTTTTCAAATCGACAGACTGGACAATCATTTCTCCTCCTGGATTCAAAGTTCGATGATATTGAGGTCCCAAGGGATATGACTCTGTCACGTCTAGACGTGATGTTTGAGATTTCAGCCTGTGATTCCTCTTTCAAGATCCTGTAAAATGAGTTTCCAAAAGTCATCAGTGTCAGTGCAGGATAGAAATTCAGAACAGACAATTTCTATGGAACATTCTTTCCTCTCTCATTCCCCAAAAGCTGTAAATCTCCATCCCACACACTCTCTCCCCATTCTCAGCAGGTCTGGCAGCATCTGTATGGAGAGAAAAGAACTGATGTTTCAGAGCTTTGACAAAGGGTCATCTAGACAAGAAACATCAGCTCTTTTCTCTCCTTACAGATGCTGCCAGACCTGCTGAGATTTTCCAGCATTTTCCCTCCTGGTTTCAGATTCCAGCATCCGCAGTAATTTGCTTTTATAAGGCTGCAGATACCTCTGCCCAAGTAACATGCGTGTGCCCAAGACATCACCACTTGTTTCCCTTATTTCTTTAGCACCCATGGTGCTCTCCGCAGTAAACACAGAGAAGTATTCATTAAAAATCTCACCCATCTCCTGTGGCTCCACACACAGATGGCCATACTGATTTTTAAGGGGATCTATTCTCTCTCTAGCCACCCTTTTACTCTTAATATAGCGATAGAACCTCTTGGAATTTTCTTTAATCTTACCTGCCAGATCCATATCAGACCCTCTTTTTGTCCTCCTGATCTCCCTCTTCAGTATTTTCTTACACTTTTTATAGTCAGAGTGATTCATTTGTCCCCGATTGTCTAAACCCAATGTATGCTTCCTTCTTTTACCTGACCAGAGCCTCAATGTCCCTTGTCTGCCAGAGATCCCTAAATTTACCATTCTTTCCCTGCATCGTAACAGGAATATACTGTCCCTGGACTATTGATGTCACACTTTTAAAACCTCCCATTTGCCAGTCATTTCTTTCCCTTCAACAAACTCACCTAATCGACATCTGCTAGATCCTGCCTAATGCCCACAAAAGTGACCCTGCTCCAGTTTAGGGCCTTGACCTGTGGACCTGTCCTATCTTTTTCCAGAACGATTTTGAAACTATTGGTGCTCCCAATAGTGCTCCCTGACTGACACTTCAGTCACTTGCTCCACCTCATTTCTTAACTGTCTAATAGAAAGTGAGTCCAGGAATTGATAATGAAAAATAAGGAGCTGGGAGATGAATTGAACAAGTATTTTGCCTCGGTGTTCACAATAGAGATACAGTTAAAACTCAGAAACAGCTGGAAATCAGAAAACAGAAGTGTGGGATGAACTCTGAAAAAGCACAATTCCCAGGGAAGTGGTCCTCAGCAAACTGTTGGAGCTGTGGGCTGATGAGTCCTCGGGTCCTGCTGGGCTCCATTCTCGGGTCCTGCTGGGCTTCATTCTCGGGTCCTGCTGGGCTTCATTCTCGGGTCTGAACAGAGGGAGATAGTTGATGATGTTCAATTTTCTAAACCGTCCGTCGCCATTACCCGCACTGCGCATGCTTCAGGTCCCGCCCCTCATTCACTCCGATTGGTTGGAGGACCAGCCGCTCCCGCTCGGTCCTCCAGCCCCGCCCCATCTTCCTACTCATCCCAGGACACTAAGGGGCAATTTAGCATAGCCAATGCACCTAACTGGCATATCTTTGGACGATGGGAGGAAACCGGAGCATCTGGAGAAAACCCACACAGACATGGGGAGAACGGGCAGACTCCACACAGACAGTGACCCAAGTTGGGAATCGAACCCAGGTCCCTGGAGCTGCGAGGCAGCAGTGCTAACCACTGTGCTGCCTACATTGCTGATGAGAATTTTAATTTACTGACTTAGGAATTAATTCTCGGGAATAGTCATTCTGAAAATGACCATTAAAATGTGTTTAATTTACCCCACTTTGCCAGATTTCAGTTTGCATTTCAAAATTGAATTGAGAATGTCTGGGAGCAAATGGTAAAATGAGGTTTGAGACACCAGCTGCAATTATTTTCTGTGACTGATGATACCTTTGTGCCTGTGCAGGAGGTAATTCCCCTGCTGTTGTGGCACAAATAAAATGGAGCTTTTCCAAGGAACGGGCCCATGTTAATGGTCATCGTGGTGTTTCATTGGTGAGCAGAGCACATGTGCCCATTGTGGTAACAACAGAGTCAGTGGGGCTGCACGTCCCCTGACTTGGAAGTAAAATAATTGACTCCTTGATTGTACTCTCAATCTGCACATGGCCTGCAGGACTGAATCCAGCTGGAGGGAGAGGGAGCTGGGCTCAGAGTGGAGATGGGGCAATGATTTTGATTTCAGCTCAGGGACAAGAGAGAGTGTGTGGGATGGGGATTACAGCTCAAGATAAATGAGACAGAGAAATGTTTCGTGGAAACTGAAATTGTCTGTTCTGAAGCAGTTTTTTAAAACTCTTTGTGCAGGGAACTAGAAGAGGAAGATTCACAGACAGGAAACTCAAACTAAACTTCACATCAAAGTCTGACAGAGCCATTCGATTCATCATGACCTAAATATGATTGCTTTTGACAGTGGAGGGATAGTTTGTTCCCTGTTTTTTCAGTGGAAGAAAATTTCAAAATTCAATGTGACAGAAAAAGAACTGAGACACACACATACACCCAAGTGAGAGTGCTCCAGTGAACTGACTGTGGATAGAGCTTTAACCAGTTACATAGCCTGAAAAACATCACACCATGGTCTGTATGTGGATGAGGCTTCAACTAATCATCCAACCTGGAGAGACAGAAGGATACCAGCACCATGGACAAACCGTGGAAATGTGAGGATTGTGGTAAAGGATTCAGTTATCCATCCTGGTTGGAAACCCATCGACACGGTCGCATTGGGGCTGGGAAAATGGAGAAACCATGGAAATGTGATGATTGTGATAAAGGATTCAATTATCTGTACTTGCTGGAAAACCATAGACACAGTCACACTGGAGAGAGGCCATTCATCTGTTCTGTGTGTGGGAAAGGATTCACTACCTCATCCCACCTGCTGTTACACCAGCGAACTCACACTGAGGAGAGGCCGTTCAGCTGCTCCACCTGTGGAAAGGGGTTCTCACGTTCATCCAACCTCAGTGCACATCAGCGAGTTCACACTGGGGAGAGATTGTTCACCTGCTCCTTGTGTGGGAAGGATTTTGCTGGGCCATCCAGTCTTTGGACACAACAGCGAATTCACACAGGATTTATATAATATATATAAATGATTTGGAGGAAAATGTAACTGGATTGATAGGTAAGTTTGCGGACGACACAAAGGTTGGTGGATTTGCGGATAGTGATGAGGACCATCAGAGGATACAGCAGGATATAGACCAGTTGGAGACTTGGGTGGAGAGATGGCAGATGGAGTTTAATCCGGACAAATGTGAGGTAATGCAGTTTGGAAGGTCTAATACAGATAGGAAATATACAGTAAATGGCAGAACCTTGAACAATATTGATAGGCAAAGGGACCTGGGTGTACAGGTACACAGATTACTGAAAGTGGCAATGCAGGTGGAGAAGGTCGTCAAGAAGGTATATGGCATGCTTACTTTCATTGGCTGGGGCATTGAGTTTAAAAATTGGCAAGTCATGTTGCAGCTTTATAGAACCTTAGTTAGGCTGCACTTGGAATATAGTGTTCAATTCTGGTCGCCACACTACCAGAACGATGTGGAGGCTTTGGAGAGGGTCCAGAAAAGATTTACCAGGATGTTGCCTGGTATGGAGGGCATTAGCTATGAGGAGAGGTTGGAGAAACTTGGTTTGTTCTCACTTGAGCGATGGAGGTTGAGGGGAGACCCGATAGAAGTCTACAAGATTATGAGAGGCATGGAAAGAGTGGATAGTCAGAAGCTTTTTCCCAGGGTGGAAGAGTCAATTACTGGGGGGAATAGGTTTAAGGTGCGAGGGGTAAAGTTTAAAAGAGATGTACGAGGCAGATGTTTTACACAGAGAGTGGTGGGTGCCTGGTATTCATTGCCGGGGGAGGTAGTGGAAGCAGATACGGTTTTGACTTTTAAGCGGCGTCTTGACAAGTACATGAATGAGATGGGAATAGAGGGATATGGTCCCTGGAAGGGTCGTGGGTTTTAGTTAAGTCGGGCAGTATGGTTGGTGCAGGCTTGGAGGGCCGAAGGGCCTGTTCCTGTGCTGCAATTTTCTTTGTTCTTAGTACACAGGCCAATTTATCTTTCTAGGGGTGAGTGTGTCTGAGAGGTATGCAACTGGAAAACATTTTCCATTCACCTCCTGCATTGCTGCAGTATAAATAGATGTTGTTCTCACTCTGCCAGCAGGGCTGTGGGATTAATTGGACAGATCTTAAAGACAGCCCGACTGGGCAGGATGAGCCAAGTGGTTTCCATCTGTGATGTATCATTCCATAAAACACAATATTGAGCATCAGGAGAAAGAAAGTGAAAGAAACCAGTCTCTGTGGGATTTCCCCAACCAGTATGAGCACCTTCAGGAGAGCAGAGAGAGGGGAGGAAACCAGTGGGAAAAGTTTTTAAAATTCAGGGTATTCCCATAGGAGAGCACTGGTTTAAATCAATTTTAGAAATAGAGAATGGCAGCGCACAAATTCCGAGGAATGCATTTTTAAAAATTAATTGATCTTAATTGCACAAGATAATTTTCTATTATTGTCTTTGATTGACAATGACGTCTTTAATTCCCAGGTGCCCCTGCGGGTGTGAAAGTGTCCTATTCATTCCACAGGAGCCTATTGCGCAGGCGCGATGCTATATCTGGAGCGTGCGCAGTGTCACTTTACCCAGAGCCCTATGAATGCGGGAGATGCTTTTTTCAGCAGGTGAGTCGGTGGGGCTGCGGGAGAAATGGAGCCGGGAGTCGGGGTAGGGAGGGAGCTCTGGCTTCACAAACATCCGCTGTAGGCCGCACGGCCCGAATAAGACCCTGCAGGTCCCGGGTTTACAGCTCCCAGGCTTTCATCCCGGGAACAGGCCCCGGTTATCGGCTGCCATCTTGTTTCAGCGGGGAAGGAGAGCGCATGCGCTGCTGTCGGTGGCGGGTCACAATGGGCGTGGTTTCAGGGGCTGGTTCAGAACCTCTATCTTCAGAGGGACAATAGAATCATAGAAACCCTACAGCACAGAAAGAGGCCATTCGGCCCATCGAGTCTGCACCGACCACAATCCCACCCAGGCCCTACCCCCATATCCCTACATATTTTACCCGCTAATCCCTCTAATCTACGCATCCCAAGATACTAAGGGGCAATCTATTTAGCATAGCCAATCGACCTAACCCGCACATCTTTGGACTGTGGGAGGAAACCGGAGCACCCGGAGGAAACCCACGCAGAGAGGGGCGGGTCGGGATGGTGACCTCCTCGTGAACCTGGGCCTGGCGAAGCGCGCCATTTATAGGTCCAGGCAGCGGGCGATCGAGGGGGCTGTCCATCCTGACTGTCTGCCCCTCTACCGTGGCTACGTTCGCGGCCAGGTGTCCCTGGAGAGGGAACATGCGATGTCCATGGGCGCGGTTGACGCCTTCCGCCCCCGTTGGGCACTGCAGGGGTTGGGGTGCGTTATCGACCCAAATAATCACATTATGATTTGATGTTTTTAAGTTTCCTTTGTACTTTGATTTTTTTTCGGGCTGTTCCCCCTCCTTTTGGGGAGCTGCCCCTTTTACTTTGTCCTGATTTAACTTGAGTTTGTTTATTTGGTTTGACCTTAAAAAAGGCCAACATCTGTGAGTAAAACACTTTTTCTTTTCTCCCCCTTTCCATTTCTTTTCTCATTCTGGGGGAATTTGGGGACTTGCAGCAACTGAAGGGACAGGAAGTGAATCCAGTCTGTACATTCCACACATTGTTAGTCCAGTCAGATAGACATATATCTGTCTGGCAGCCTGCATGGAGGTTTCCAGCTCTCTGTGTCCAGGACAGGAAGCAGTGAGCATGGATCTATCAATCAGCCTCAATCAGAGGGTGAATATTAGATACAGCAGAGTGAGAATGGAGGGAGAGTGTGTGGGATGGAGATTTACAGCTCTTAGGGAATGAGAGAGGAAATAATGTTCCATAGAAACTAGAACTGTCTGTTCTGAATTTATATCCTGTACTGACAGTGATAACCTTTGTAAACTCCTTTTACAGGACATCAGAAGTTGAGGATTTTACAGACAAATCTCAAACCAAACATCACATCAACATCTGACAGTCACTCAATTCAGCGGGACCTGAATATCTTCGGTCTTTGAATCCAGAAGGAGAAATGTTTCTCTGTTCTATCGGCTTCAGCAGTCTTTAAACATCATTGTGACTGGAACAGGACTGACACACGCGCGCACACACACACACAAAATCAACTGAGATTTTCCCATGCATTGACTGTGGAAAGAGTCTCCCAGTTACACAGCCTGAAAAAATATTGCACCATCGCAGCAGGGCACTATAATCTTGTTCTGTGTGAGACTTCAACTGATGGTCAAACCTGGAGCAACACAAGGACACCTGCAACATGGAGAAACCGTGGAAATGTGGGGACTGTGGGAAGGGTTGCAAAACCCCCTCTGAGCTGCAAATTCATCAACGTATTCACACCAGAGAGAAGCCGTACACCTGTTCTGTGTGTGGGCAGAGATTCACTCGGTTATATCATCTGCAGCGACATCAGCTGGTTCACACTGGAGAAAGAGCATTCATGTGCTTTGAGTGTGGGAACGGATTCGCTCATTTACCCGATCTGCAGAGACACCAGCGTGTTCACACTGGAGAGAGACCATTCATCTGCTTGGTGTGTGGGAAAGGATTTATGCAGTTATCCAACCTGTCAAAACACAAAGTCACTCACAGCAATGAGAAACCCTTTAAATGCTCTGACTGTGAAAGTGGTTTCAAAAGCTCTCGGGAACTGATGATCCACCAGCGGATTCACACTGGGGAGAGACCGTTCAGCTGCTCTCACTGCACAAAGAGATTTAGAACGTTATCTCACCTGCGGGAGCACCAGCGAATTCACACCAGGGAGAGACCGTTCACCTGCTCTGTGTGTGGGAAGGGATTCACTCATTCATCCAGCCTGCTGAGTCACAATCTCACTCACACCCAGGAGAGACCCTTTAAATGCTCTGACTGTGGAAGTAGTTTCAAACGTTCTGGGGATCTGATGATCCACCAGCGCACTCACACTGAGGAGAGACCATTCAGCTGCTCTCACTGCACAAAGAGATTTAGAACGTCATCCAACCTGCAGGAACACCAGCGAGTTCACACTGGGGAGAGACCGTTCACCTGCTGTGTCTGTGGGAAAGGATTCACTCAGTCATCCAGCCTGCGGAGACACCAGCGAGTTCACAAGTGATGACAGGGGTTGGATTCTGCTGTTATTGCTGCTGTTAATCACATCCAGGACTGAACCATGTTCATTCTGACAGTTGGTGAAGTGGGAGGGTCGAAGGATTTATTTTTGCTGGACTGGCCGGTCTCACAACTTTGCTTCCAGTGGGCTGATGCTCTTTGAGCCGGGGAGAGCACATTTCCACTTAAATGATCCACAAAAGCTGATGAAGGACATTTATTTTATCCTGGATCGTAAATAGTGTTTTTCCCCCCACTACAGGTTGATCTAAAATAAATACAGAAAGGACTGGAAAAACGCAGCAGGTCTGGCAGCATCTGTAGAGAGAGAAACAGAGTTAACATTTCACACTGCTGGATTGGGAATCGATCTAGTAAACCTCCTCTGAACTGCTTCCATGGTATTTATAAAATGGGGCGGCACGGTGGCACAGTGGTTAGCACTGCTGCCTCACAGCGCCACGGACCCAGGTTCAATTCCTGGGTCCCTGGTCCGATTCACTATCTGTGTGGAGTTTGGACATTCTCCCCGTGTCTGCGTGGGTTTCCTGCGGGTGCTCCTGTTTCCTCCCACAGTCCAAAGGTGTGCGGGTTAGGTTGATTGGCTATGCTAAAATTGACCCATGTGTGAGGGGGATTAGCAGAGTAAATGTGTGGGGTTATGGGAACAGGGTCTGGGTGGGATGCTGTTTAGTACAGACTCAATGGGCAGAACGGCCTCTGTCTGTACTGCAGGGATTCTACGATCCTTTGTTTAATTGGAGACAAAACTGCACCCAGTGTTCAAGATGCAGTTTCAGCAACGCCCTGTATAACTGAAGCATAATATCTACTTCTCTGTTCAATTTCTCTCAGAATAAAGGATAGCATTCCATTTGTGAGAACTTTGATTTATTTGAACTAAGATTTATGGGGTTCTCTTGTTTACAATAACTCCATAACTGTAAATCACACCAGGTTCCAGTGACTTAACCATGTGGCTAGAAAGAATACTTTAAACGGTGATTCAGTAAGTTTATTAACCATTAAAAATGTAACAAGTCAAAGATAAAAAAGGAAAGTATCGATTAACAGTAAAAGGAGAAAGTTTAGCTTTAACAATTGAACATATGAACTTATGAAAGGTTATGGGGAGAAGGCAAGAACATCGGGATGAGGAGCATATCAGCCTTGATCAAATGACGGAGCAGACTCGATGGGCCTAATTCTGCTCCTATATCTTATGAACAGACTTCTCTCTATCCTTTTCAGACCAGGACATGAAGTGATGGCTCCGAAAACATGGATAACTTGTAAAATCAACAGCTCCCAACACCTCTCTGTAGGGCACAGTGGTTTGCACTGCTGCCTCACAGCACTAGGGACCTGGGTTCGACTCCCGACTTGAATCACAGTATGCACATTCTCCCCGTGTCTGCGTGGGTTCCCTCCGGGTGCTCCGGTTTCCTCCCACAGCCCGAAAGACATGCTGGTTAGGTGCATTGGCCATGCTAAATTCTCCCTCCCCTCCGTGTACCCGAACAGGCACCTTCGTGTGGCGACTCGGGGATTTTCACAGTAACTTCATTGCAATGTTAACGTAAGCCGACTTGTGACACGAATAAATGAAGTTCCTGGGAAAATCCCCTAGTCACCGCACTCTGGCATCTGTTCAGGTAACACTGAGGGAGAATTTAGCATGGTCAATGCACCTGACCAGCACATCTTTTGGACTGTGGGAGGAAACCAGAGCACCCGGAAGAAAACCAGGCAGACATGGGAACAACGTGCAAACTCCACAGAGTCACCCAAGCCGGGAATCAAACCCAGGTCCCTGGCGCTGAGGCAGCAGAGCTAACCAGTGTGCCACCGGGCCACCCTTTTGTGTTCAAATTTACATTCTCGCCTTTCTAACATCTGTATTAATGAATCGTTTATTCTTTAATTGTCTCTCAATTCAGGCTGTCCATTTAAGTAATCTCCTGCTTTACAATTTGGGAACTTCAGTCCACAAATAAGGTAGTCAAATGTATTGTTAAAAGCAGAATGTTATTTATATAAATAAATAACAAAGTTTAAAAATCATTGGCAAACTAAAGGAAACAGGAGCATTGGAACCAGCCTGGACTTGCAGACTGAAACCCCGGCCAAAGCCTGCACATGCTCAGAAGGGAGAGAGGTTGTGAAGAACACTCTGTAAAACTTCTCCTCCCCTTAAATTTCAATCCCCTATCAGGACAGAAATACAACAAAGTAATGTCTTTAACAATACGAAGTCTGTCAGGAGCTTTGTGGTTGCATTGCAACCTGTACAATACCACTGGTAAATCTTGTAATGGTGTTTCTGGAATGGGAGGTGAAGAGGTAGTTTGAGAATCTGTACATGAACATTCCTCTTCCACTCCCACAGCAGAGTCAACTGGCAAAGCTGGAACCATTTCCTGGTGAACATCCACAGCAGCATGACCCTCTGCCATGTTCTCAGTAATGGTTGCTGACTCTGAAACTGTTCCTGACTCGGGGTCACACCGCAAGCGAATATGATCTTGGTGTCTGCGAACAACTCTTCCGTTTTACAGTCTCACCACCCAAGATACTGGACCACTTTGGTTTAAAATTATTCCCAGTAACCACCTTTGATTACTCCCAAAGTTTCTGATGTAAACCTGATCACCCGGTTTGAACTGCCTCTCTTTGGCGCGATAGTCGTGTCCCTCCTTCTGCTTCTCTTGTTTCCTGCTCACTTTTGCTCTGAGATCTGGATGAAGCAGATCCAGATGAGACGTCAACCTTCTACCTAAAAATTCCACAGGAGAGAGTCCAGTTGTGGATTGTGGTGTGATGCGAAACTGGAACAAAAATCTTGAGAGCTTGTTCTTTAAGTATCGCCTGCCATTCTCTTCAATCCCTCCTTCAGAGTTTGAACAGCTCTTTCTGTGAGACCATTTGTACAGTAAGAAGTTTAGCAACACCAGGTTAAAGTCCAACAGGTTTATTTGTTAGCAAATGCCACGAGCGAACAAATGCATTTGCGAACAAATAAACCTGTTGGACTTTAACCTGGTGTTGTTAAACTTCTTACTGTGTTTACCCCAGTCCAACGCCGGCATCTCCACATCATGAAGATCATTTGTAGCCAGATGAAACAGTGAAATGAAATAGAAATAGAAACCCTAAGTACAGAAAGAGGCCATTCGGCCCATCGAGTCTGCACCGACCACAATCCCACCCAGGGCCTACTCCCATATCCCTACATATTTACCCAACTAATCCCTCTAACCTACGCATCTCAGGACACTAAGGGCAATTTTTAACCTGGCCAATCAACCTAACCCGCACATGTTTGGACTGTGGGAGGAAACCGGAGCACCCGGAGGAAACCCACGCAGACATGAGGAGAATGTGCAAACTCCACACAGACAGTGACCCAAGCCAGGAAGCGAACCCAGGTCCCTGGAGCTGTGAAGTAGCAGTGCTAACCACTGTGCTACCGTGCAGTACGCACATGGCATAGACCATTCCTTTACAGGAATTCCTGAAACACCTCACTTGTTAACAGAGTGTCGTTATCTGAAACAAGCCAATCTGGTAACCCAGGGCTTGTGAAAATTTGACAGAGCTTCTCTATTGTCTCAGGAGCTGGAATATTACTCATGATCTGTGCTTCCAACCATTTTGAATGCACATTTACAACGACCAAACACATGTGATTCATGAAAGGCCCCCCAAAGGCCACATTTAGTCTGGACCACGGCCTATCAGGCCACTCCCAAGGATGAAGTGGTAATGTACCCAGTGTGTTGTGCCTGATTCAATCGACAAACAGTTTATTGTGTTACGCCAGCGGGGAGAAGCCACAGGGGCTGACCATGTGTAACTCCACCCAACAAAGAAAATCATCAATTCTTATACAGTTACTCAGCGCATCCCGGCTGGACACAATCCAATCAGAATGGTGATAGATTACATACATTATAGGTTCAATAAAATTAGTATCTGGGCATTATGGGGCTTTGTGATCATCTCATGGACAGGTGCCCCCATCATGATGCTTTCCAGACCCCCCTTGGGGGGGGGTCTTTCTTGGGCTTTCTTTGTACATAGACTCCCTTAGTTAGAAATGGGGTGGATTAAAAGTTCTCAAATGGACGTCAGCACTCTTCCTTTGTTTTAATCTAATGACCACATGGTCTGGGAACATTTCTATTTAATAATCGCTCTTTTTAAACTCTTTTCTTCAGTATCCAATTCCAGAATTTTCCTTTTCTTTGTGTTACTTGCGTCAGGAATAAATCTTTGGACCTGACAGGAAGTTTAACCCAAGATCAATCCAACACAGGATTGGTCAGAATCATTTCACATGTGTCAAATTTTAAATAACTATTACAAATTCAAACTCTCATTCTCACATGGGTGAATTGTATCCGGATTAAAATTCCCACATGTTTAGTAAAATATCCTGGAATCCTGTCTCTGGCCAGTAAATATGGCTCCAGGTTCATAACTTCTGAACAAAAAAAGTTTTATTAATCACACTTCCTTTTTTAAAAATCTGTTTGATTTAAATCACAGACAGAAAACCTCAAAGCTTGAAGCGTTCATCCCACAAATATCATCCACACACAAACAGAGAAACTTAGCATGTGCTTTACAACAACAATAACCAAAATTAATTACTTAAGTGTTCTTGTGATTCTGTTTTTAAACTTCCAAAAATGCCTTTAATTAAAGACTCAAGGTAAGGTTAATTCCCCAGAAAGATAAACCTTAACAAATGTAGCCCAAAACAATGATAAAACACATCTACAAACATCCACATAAAACAAACAAAACACACAGATTCTCACAGCTCGTAAATTTCAAACAATGAATCCTCAGCATTCTCTCTCGCAGCAATAGCTTCTTAAAGCGACAGAGCACTACAAACTCACAACTCCTTGATTGTAATAAGATCCAAGATCCTTCATTATAACTTAACCTTTTTTAAGCCAACTTACATGGACTGATTTTAGAGGCAACATCTTTGTTGATTTAAAACCCCAAACACGTTACACCCAAACACCGACAAAATCTTGGTTCTTTATCTGGGGATAAAATTCTCAGTTATTCCAAATTCCTCCAGGCTATGCTTAATATTTCCGCATTTAACTTATTCCCAGAAATCCTCAATTATAAACTAAAATAGACACATGAGTTTCCGGGCAGTCACAGGAATATGGTCAAGATAGTCCAGTCCTACAATGCCTCACATTCAATCTGCAGTCATAGAAACCCTACAGTACAGAAAGAGGCCATTCGGCCCATCGTGTCTGCACCGATCACAATCTCACCCAGGCCCTACCCCCATATCCCTCCATATTTTACCCGCTAATCCCTCTAATCTATGCATCCCAGGACACTAAGGGGCAATCTTAGCATAGCCAATCAACCTAATCCATACATCTTTGGACTGTGGGAGGAAACCGGAGCACCCGGAGGAAACCCACGCAGACACGGGGAGAATGTGCCAACTCCACACAGACAGTGACCCAAGCCGGGAATCGAACCCAGGTCCCTGGAGCTGTGAAGCAGCAGTGCTAACCACTGTGCTACCGTGCCACCCCACCACTGTGCTACCGTGCCACCCCACCACTGTGCTACCGTGCCGCCCCTTCAATTATAACAGAATATGTGGCTGTATGTAGCTGCCTCGGACATGGTCAACTCCAACCCCTTCTTGAACTGCTGCAATGCCTGAGGTGTACGTACACCCACAGTGCTGTTAGGAAGGGACTTCCAGCTACATATTCCAGACTTTCACTGGACTGTAGGTGGATATCAGATTGATATATTCCATTCAACCACACCCAAGGTGAGTTATTCCAATTCCTTTATTGTCCAGGACAATATATTCACAATATCTTTAAAACAGAAATTAAACATTCCCATTTGATTTCAGGTATTAACATATTCTGTTAGTTTGTTCTTTATTGTCAATGTCAGGCTGGGGTTGTTCCCCTTGGAGCAAAGGAGGTTGAGGGGAGATTTGATCGAGGTGGACAAGCTTCTGACAGGTTTAGATAAGGTGGACAAAGAAAAGCTGTTCCCATTAGCTGAAGGGACAAGGACGAGAGGGACACAGATTTCTTGTTTTGGGTCAGAGATGCAAGGGTCGGGAGGGGGGGTTGAGATGTTAGGAAGAATATTCTGATGCAGCGAATGGTAATGACCTGAAACTCGCTGCCTACGAGGGTGGAGGAAGTGGAGACAATGAACAATTAAAAAGGAAATTGGATGGGCATTTGAGATGTTCCAAACAGAACGAAGAACAAAGAAAATTACAGCACAGAAACAAGCCCTTTGGCCCTCCAAGCCTGGAGCAACCATTCTGCCCGTCTGAACTAAAACCCCCTACCTTTCCGGGGACCATATCCCTCTATTCCTATGCTATTCATATATTTGTCAAGACGCATCTGAAAAGTCACTATCGTCCACTACCTTCCCCGGCAACGAGTTCCAGGCACCCACCACCCTCTTGTATAAAAAACCTGTCTTGTACATCTCCTTTAAACCTTGCCCCTCGCACCTTAAACTTATGCCCCGAGTAATTGACTCTTCCACCCTGGGAAAAAGCTTCTGATTATCCACTCTGTCCATGCCCCTCATAATCTTGTAGACTTCTATCAGGTCGTCCCCCCTCAACCTCCATCGTTCCAGTGAGAACAAACCAAGTTTCTCCAACCTCTCCTCATAGCTAATGCCCTCCACACCAGACAACATCCTGATAAATATTTTCCGTACCCTCTCCAAAGCCTCCACATTCTTCTGGTAGTGTGGTGACCAGAATTGAACACTATATTCCAAGTGCGGTCTGACTAAGGTTCTATAAAGCTGCAACATGACTTGCCAATTTTTAAACTCAATGCCCCGGCCGATGAAGGCAAGCATGCCGTATGCCTTCTTGATTATCTTCTCCACCTGCATTGCCACTTTCAATGACCTGTGTACCTGTACACCCAGATCCCTCTGCCTATCAATACTCTGAAGGGTTCTGCCATTTACTGTATATTTCCCATCTGTATTAGACCTTCCAAAATGCATTACCTCACATTTGTCCGGATTAAACTTCATCTGCCATCTCTCCACCCAAGTCTCCAACTGATCTATATCCTGCTGTATCCTCTGCCAGTCCCAAAGAAACAAAACAAAGAAACAAAGAACAATGCAGCACAGGAACAGGCCCTTCAGCCCTCCAAGCCCACGCCGCTCCCTGGTCCAAACTAGACCATTCTTTTGTATCCCTCCATTCCCACTCCGTTCATGTGGCTATCTAGATAAGTCGTAAACGTTCCCAGTGTGTCCGCCTCCACCACCTTGCCTGGCAGCGCATTCCAGGCCCCCACCACCCTCTGTGTAAAATACGTCCTTCTGATATCCGTGTTAAACCTCCCCCCACCTCATCTTGAAAACTATGACCCCTCGTGAACGTCACCACCGACCTGCGAAAAAGATTCCCATCATTCAACCTACCTATGCCTTTCATAATTTTATACACCTCTATTAGGTCACCCCTCATCCTCCGTCTTTCCAGTGAGAACAACCCCAGTTTTCCCAATCTCTCCTCATAACTAAGCCCTTCCATACCAGGCAACATCCTGGTAAACCTCCTCTGCACTCTCTCTAATGCCTCCACGTCCTTCTGGTAGTGTGGCGACCAGAACTGGACGTAGTATTCCAAATGCGGCCGAACCAACGTTCTATACAACCGCATCATCAGACCCCAAATTTTATACTCTATGCCCCGTCCTATAAAGGCAAGCATGCCATATGCCTTCTTCATTACCTTCTCCACCTGTGCCGTCACCTTCAAGGATCTGTGGACTTGCACACCCAGGTCCCTCTGCGTATCTACACCCTTTATGGTTCTGCCATTTATCGCATAGCTCCCCCCTACGTTAGTTCTACCAAAATGCATCACTTCGCATTCATCTGGATTGAACTCCATCTGCCATTTCTTTGCCCAAATTTCCAGCCTATCTATATCCTTCTGTAGCCTCTGACAATGTTCCTCACTATCTGAAAGTCCAGCCATTTTTGTGTCGTCCGCAAACTTACAGATCAACCCAGTTACACCTTCTTCCAGATCGTTCATCTAAATCACGAACAGCAGAGGTCCCAATACAGAGCCCTGCGGAACACCACTAGTCACAGGCATCCAGCTGGAAAAAGACCCTTCCACTACCACCCTCTGTCTTCTGTGACCAAGCCAGTTCTCCACCCATCTAGGCACCTCCCCCTTTATCCCATGAGATCCAACCTTTTGCACCAACCTACCATGAGGGACTTTGTCAAACGCTTTACTAAAGTCCATATAGACAACATCCACGGCCCTTCCCTCGTCAACCATTCTAGTCACTTCTTCAAAAAACTCCACCAGGTTAGTGAGGCATGGCCACCCTCTCACAAATCCCCATCGCTATCCGCAATTCCACCAACCTTTGCGTCATCCACAAACTTACCAATCAAACCAGTTACATTTTCTTCCAAATCATTTGTATATATTACAAACAGCAAAAGTCCCAGCACTGATCCCTGAGGAATGTCACTTGTCACAGCCCTCCATTCAGAAATGTACCTTTGCACTGCCAACCTCCATTTTCTTCTGACGAAATATCTCTAAACTTCCGAACACCCTGTCACTCTGTGATCCTTGTGACATTTGAAACCAGGTATTCACAAAAAGACTCAAAGAGCATCAGCCCACTGGAGGCTGAGACCGGCCAGTCCAGCACAAAGAAACCCTCTGACCCTCCCCATTGACCAACTGTGAGAATGAACAAAATGCAGTCCTGGATGTAATTGAGAGCAGAAACAATAACAGCAGAATCCAACCCTGGAATCACTCGTGAACTTGCTGGTGTCTCAGCAGCTGGGATGAAACTCTGAAACCCTTCTCACACTGAGAGCAGGTGAATGGTCTCTCCCCAGTGTGAACTCGCTGGTGTGTCTGCAGGCTGGATAACTGAGTGAATCCCTTCCCACACTGAGAGCAGGTGAACGGCCTCTCCCCAGTGTGAACTCGCTGGTGTCTCTGCAGGCTGGATAACTGAGTGAATCCCTTCTCACACTGAGAGCAGGTGAACGGTCTCTCCCCAGTGTGAACTTGCTGGTGTCTCCGCAGGGCGGATAACTGAGTGAATCCCTTCCCACACTGAGAGCAGGTGAATGGTTTCTCCCCAGTGTGAACTCGCTGGTGTGTCCGCAGGTTAGATGAACAAGTGAATCCCTTCCCACACTGAGAGCAGGTGAATGGCCTCTCCCCAGTGTGAACTCGCTGGTGTGTCTGCAGGCTGGATAACTGAGTGAATCCCTTCCCATACTGAGAGCAGGTGAATGGTCTCTCCCCAGTGTGAACTCGCTGGTGTGTCTGCAGGTGGGATGACTGCGTGAATCCCTTCCCACATTGAGAGCAGGTGAATGGCCTCTCCCCAGTGTGAACTCGCTCGTGTGTCTGCAGGCTGGATAAAGAAGTGAATCCCTTCTCACACTGAGAGCAGGTGAATGGTCTCTCCCCAGTGTGACTGCGCCGATGAGCTGCTAGCAGAGATGGGGCTCTGTATCTTTTCCCACAGTCCACACATTTCCATGGTTTCTCCATGGTGCAGGTGTCATTATCTCTCTCTTGGGTGGACAATTAGTTGAAACTTCGTCCACACACAGAACAAGATTACAGTCTCTCCCCGCTGTGAATGGTGTGATATTTATTCAGACTGTGTAACTGGTTAAAGCTCTTTAGTCAGTGCATTGGAACACTCTCACTCAAGTGTGGCAGTGTGTCGATGCTTTTTCACTCACACTGACATTTCAAATCTTTTCAAATCGACAGACTGGACAATCATTTCTCCTTCTGGATTCAAAGTCCGATGATATTGAGGTCCCAAGGAATAAGACTCTGTCAGATCGAGACGTGACGTTTGAGATTTCGGCCTGTGATTCCTCTTTCAATATCCTGGAAAATGAGTTTCCAAAAGTCATCAGTGTCAGTACAGGATAGAAATTCAGAACAGACAATTTCTATGGAACATTCTTTCCTCTCTCATTCCCCAAAAGCTGTAAATCTCCATCCCACACAGTCTCTCCCCATTCTCAGCAGGTCTGGCAGCATCTGTATGGAGAGAAAAGAACTGATGTTTCAGAGCTTTGACAAAGGGTCATCGAGACAAGAAACATCAGCTCTTTTCTCTCCTTACAGATGCTGCCAGACCTGCTGCGATTTTCCAGCATTTTCTCTCTTGGTTTCAGATTCCAGCATCCGCAGTAATTTGCTTTTATAAGGCTGCAGATACCTCCTCCCAAGTAACATGCGTGTGCCCAAGACATCACCACTTGTTTCCCTTATTTCTTTAGCACCCATGGTGCTCTCCGCAGTAAACACAGAGAAGTATCATTAAAAATCTCACCCATCTCCTGTAGCTCCACACACAGATGGCCATACTGATTTTTAAGGGGATCTATTCTCTCTCTAGCCACCCTTTTACTCTTAATATAGCCATAGAACCTCTTGGAATTTTCTTTAATCTTACCTGCCAGATCCATATCAGACCCTCTTTTTGTCCTCCTGATTTCCCTCTTCAGTATTTTCTTACACTTTTTATAGTCAGAGTGATTCACTTGTCCCCGATTGCCTAAACCCAATGTATGTTTCCTTCTTTTACCTGACCAGAGCCTCAATGTCCCTTGTCTGCCAGAGATCCCTAAATTTACCATTCTTTCCCTGCATCTTAACAGGAATATACTGTCCCTGGATTCTTGATATCACACTTTTTTAAAACCTCCCATTTCCCAGTCATTCCTTTCCCTTCAAACAAACTCACCTCATCGACATCTGCTAGATCCTGCCTAATGCCCACAAAAGTGGCCCTGCTGCAGTTTAGGGCCTTGACCTGTGGACCTGTCCTATCTTTTTCCTGAACTATTTTGAAACTATTGGTGCTCCCAATAGTGCTCCCTGACTGACACTTCAGTCACTTGCTCCACCTCATTTCTTAACTGTCTAATAGAAAGTGAGTCCAGGAATTGATAATGAAAAATAAGGAGCTGGGAGATGAATTGAACAAGTATTTTGCCTCGGTGTTCACAATAGAGGATACAGTTAAAACTCAGAAACAGCTGGAAATCAGAAAACAGAAGTGTGGGATGAACTCTGAAAAAGCACAATTCCCAGGGAAGTGGTCCTCAGCAAACTGTTGGAGCTGTGGGCTGATGAGTCCTCGGGTCCTGCTGGGCTTCATTCTCGGGTCTTAACAGAGTGAGATAGTTGATGTGTTGTTCAATTTTCTAAAATTCCCCATCGGGAATTGGATAAAGGGAAACCGGTGGATGCGCTGTACTTAGATTTCCAGAAGACATTTGATGAGGTGCCACATCAAAGGTTATTGAACATAGAACAGTACAGCACAGAACAGGCCCTTCGGCCCACGATGTTGTGCCGAGCTTTATCTGAAACCAAGATCAAGCGATCCCACTCCCTATCATCCTGGTGTGCTCCATGTGCCTATCCAATAACCGCTTAAATGTTCCTAAAGTGTCTGACTCCACTATCACTGCAGGCAGTCCATTCCACACCCCAACCACTCTCTGCGTAAAGAACCTACCTCTGATATCCGTCCTGTATCTCCCACCACGAACCCTATAGTTATGCCCCCTTGTAATAGCTTCATCCACCCGAGGAAATAGTCTTTGAACGTTCACTCTATCTATCCCCTTCATCATTTTATAAACCTCTATTAAGTCTCCCCTCAGCCTCCTCCGCTCCAGAGAGAACAGCCCTAGCTCCCTCAACCTTTCCTCATAAGACCTACCCTCCAAACCAGGCAGCATCCTGGTAAATCTCCTCTGCACTCTTTCCAGCGCTTCCACATCCTTCTTATAGTGAGGTGACCAGAACTGCACACAATATTCCAAATGTGGTCTCACCAAGGTCCTGTACAGTTGCAGCATAGCCCCACGGCTCTTAAACTCCAACCCCCTGTTAATAAAAACTCACACTATAGGCCTTCTTCACAGCTCTATCCACTTGAGTGGCAACATTCAGAGATCTGTGGATATGGACCCCAAGATCTCTCTGTTCTTCCACAGCCTTCAGAATCCTACCTTTGACCCTGTAATCCACATTTAAATTAGTCTTACCAAAATGAATCACCTCACATTTATCAGGGTTAAACGCCATTTGCCATTTTTCAGCCCAGCTTTGCATCCTATCTATGTCTCTTTGCAGCCTACAACAGCCCTCCACCTCATCCACTACTCCACCAATCTTGGTGTCATCAGCAAATTTACTGATCCACCCTTCCGCCCCCTCCTCTAAGTCATTAATAAAAATCACAAAGAGCAGAAGACCAAGCACTGATCCCTGTGGCACTCCGCTAGCAACCTGCCTCCAATCCGAAAATTTTCCATCCACCACCACCCTCTGTCTTCGATCAGACAGCCAGTTACATATCCAATCGGCCAACTTTCCCTCTATCCCACACTCCTCACTTTCATCATAAGCCGACCATGGGGGACCTTATCAAACGCCTTACTAAAATCCATGTATATGACATCAACTGCCCTACCTTCATCAACACACTTAGTTACCTCCTCAAAAAATTCAATCAAATTTGTGAGGCACGACTTGCCCTTCACGAATCCGTGCTGACTATCCCGGATTAATCCGCATCTTTCCAAATGGTCGTAAATCCCATCCCTAAGGACCTTTTCCATCAATTTACCAACCACCGAAGTAAGACTAACTGGTCTATAATTACCAGGGTCATTTCTATTCCCTTTCTTAAACAGAGGAACAACATTCGCCACTCTCCAGTCCTCTGGCACCATCCCCGTGGACAGCGAGGACCTAAAGATCAAAGCCAAAGGCTCTGCAATCTCATCCCTTACCTCACAAAGAATCCTAGGATATATTTCATCAGGCCCAGGGGACTTATCGACCTTCAGTTTATTCAAAACTGCCAGGACATCCTCCCTCCGAACATCTATTTCCTCCAGCCTATTAGCCTGTAACACCTTCTCTTCCTCAAAAACATGGCCCCTCTCCTTGGTGAACACTGAAGAAAAGTATTCATTCATCACCTCGCCTATCTCCACTGACTCCATACATAAGTTCCCACGACTGTCCTTGACCGGCCCTAACCTCACCCTGGTCATTCTTTTATTCCTCACATAAGAGTAAAAAGCCTTGGAGTTTTCCTTGATCCAACCCGCCAAGGACTTCTCGTGTCCCCTCCTAGCTCTCCTAAGCCCCTTTTTCAGCTCATTCCTTGCTAACTTGTAACCCTCAATCGAGCCATCTGAACCTTGTTTCCTCATCCCGACATAAGCTTCCCTCTTCCTTTTCACAAGACATTCTACCTCTTTCGTGAACCATGGTTCCCTCACTCGGCCATTTCCTCCCTGCCTGACAGGGCCATACCTATCAAGGACACCCAGTATTTGTTCCTTGAAAAAGTTCCACTTTTCATTAGTTCCTTTCCCTGACAGTTTCTGTTCCCAACTTATGCCCCCTAATTCTTGCCTAATCGCATCATAATTACCTCTCCCCCAATTGTAAACCTTGCCCTGCCGTACGGCCCTATCCCTCTCCATTGCAATAACAAAAGACACCGAATTGTGGTCACTATCTCCAAAGTGCTCTCCCACAACCAAATCTAACACTTGGCCCGGTTCATTTCCCAGTACCAAATCCAATGTGGCCTCACCTCTTGTCGGCCTATCCACATATTGTGTCAGGAAACCCTCCTGCACACACTGCACAAAAACTGCCCCATCCAAACTATTTGACCTACAAAGGTTCCAATCAATATTTGGAAAGTTAAAGTCCCCCATGACAACTACCCTGTGACACCCACACATATCCATAATCTACTTAGCAATTTCTTCCACCACATCTCTATTACTATTTGGGGGCCTATAGTAAACTCCTAACAACGTGACCGCTCCTTTCCTATTTCTAACCTCAGCCCATATTACCTCAGTGTGCAGATCCCCCTCGAAGTGCCTTTCCGCAGCCGTTAAACTATCCTTGATTAACAATGCCACTCCTCCACCTTTTTTACCAGCTTCCCTACACTTAGTGAAACATCTATACCCCGGAACATCCAACAACCATTCCTGTCCTTGTTCTACCCACGTCTCCGTAATGGCCACAACATCGTAGTCCCAAGTACCAATCCACGCCCCAAGTTCATCTACCTTGTTCCAGATGCTCCTTGCATTGAAGTAGACACACTTCAACCCACCTTCCTGTCTACCGGTACCCACCCTTGACCCTGATACCTTCCCCAATACCTCACCACCCTCACTGACCTCTGGACTACAACTCCTTTTCCCACTCCCCTGACAAATTAGTTTAAACCCCCCTGAAGAGCCTTATCAAATTTCCCTCCCAGGATATTGGTGCCCCTCTGGTTCAGGTGCACCCCGTCCTGTTTGTACAGGTCCCCACCTTCCCCAGAATGTGTTCCAATTATCCACGTATCTGAAACCCTCCCTCCTACACCATCCCTGCAACCACATGTTTAACTGCACTCTCTCCCTGTTCCTCAACTCGCTATCACGTGGCACCGGCAACGTACCAGAGATGACCACATGTTTTGTCTTGGCTCTCAGCTTCCAGCCCAGCTCCCAAAGTTCCTGCTTTAAATCCCCGTCCCTTCTCTTACCTATGTCGTTGGTACCAATGTGTACCACGACTTGTGACTGTTTCCCCTCCCCCTTAAGAATCCGGAAAACACGGTCCGAGACGTCACGGACCTTGGCATCCGGTAGGCAACATACCATCCATGAGTCTCTTTTGCTGCCACAGAACCTCCTATCTATCACTCTAACTAACGAGTCCCCAATAACTAATGCCCTCCCGCTCTGCCCCTTACCCTCCCGAGCCACAGAGACGGACACAGTGCTGGAGATCCTCTCACTGCAGCTCACCACTGGTATGTCATCCCCCTCAACCGTATTCAAAGCGGAATACTTGTTGCTAAGGGCAACGACCACAGGGGATCCCTGCACGGACTGCTTCCTCCCAGCCCCTCTCACCGTCACCCATCTGTTTTCATTCCTCGGAGTAACTGTATTCCTAAAGCTTCTGTCTATGGCCACCTCTGCATCCCTAATGATCCTAAATTCATTCAACTCTAGCTCCAGTTCCCTAACACGGTTTTGGAGGAGCTGCAGATGGGTGCACTTCCCACAGGTGTAATCAGCAGGGACACTGTCGTCGTCCCTCACCTCAAACATAGTGCAAGAGGAACATTGCACTGCCTGCACACCCATCCCCTCTAGATACCTTGCCAGTACCAGGTACAAACAGCAAAAATGAATTAAACTCACCCCTGCTCGCCCTTTCTGCCTAAGCCCTGTGAGCCAAAGCCTTATAGCTCACACTCTGCTTCCCACACACTCCACTGCCCGCTCCCGACGCTGCCCGCTGTATACTGCAGCCTACCTTTTATACTTCGCGCGCTTAAAAAACCCTTCCCAGACTCCTTAGCAGCCCACTTCCAGTTTTCACTTTAAACTTAAGAAAAATACTACTACAAAAGTAAATTGCAGCAAATAAAAATTCCTGCTGCGGGGATAACATATTGGCGCGGATAGAAGATTGGCGAACAGCAAACAGTGGGCAGAAATGGATCATTTTCTGGTTTGAGAGAGAGAGAAACCTGGGGCAACCTTTCCAGAGTCTGCACCCTCCCTGGATTCACTTCCTTTCCCTTCAGTTGCTGCAAGTCCCCAATTTCCCCCAGAATGAGAAAAGAAATGGAAAGGGGGTTGAAAAGAAAGTGTTTTACTCACAGATGTTTGAGACAGGAGGAGGTTTGAGTCTGTCTGAAGATCAATCTTCATTCACACAAAGCCCAGGCTCTGATTGGCTGGAAGACCAGAGTCCTTCCAGTCCTCCGACTCTTCCCATTGGTCAACACCTCAGCATGAAGATCAGAGGGTGGGTTCTCCCCTGCACATGCGCAGAGTCCCCTCTCCCTCGCACATGCGCAGTCCCGGGCCGGGGGGAGGGGGAGCTCACCGAGCGGCTTCTCACTCTGGCCGGAGCCGTCAGCCGGTTGCCTGGAAACCTTGGCTCGATGTGGTGTAGGGGGAGGGGAACAATGGGTGGGGGCGGGGCTCCCGGGTCCGCGCGCCCGGGCCTGCGATTGGAACCCGGAGACGTCACCGCGGAGCAGAGTGATTCCTATTGGCTGATTCAGGCAGGGCTCCATTGTGACGTCACAATGCGGAGGTTGTCCAACGAGCTTCAGAGTGAAACTTCCTCCTCTGGGCAACATCTGGGAGGAAATCAATGTTTCCCCCTTTCCATTTCTTTTCTCATTCTGGGGGAAATTGGGGACTTGCAGCAACTGAAGGGAACGAAGTGAATTTGGTCTGTATATTCCACACATTTCTACTCCAGTAATGTAGACATTTATCTGTCTGGCAGCCTGCATGGAAATTTTCAGCTCTCTGCATCCAGGGCAAGAAGCAGTGAGCATGGATCTGTCAATCACACGAGGACGGCCTCAACCGGGATCTTGAGTTCATGTCACACTATCTGTAACCCCCACCACTTGCCTGGGCTTGCAAAATCTCACTAACTGTCCTGGCTGGACACAATACACATCTCTTTAACCTGTGCTTAACCCTCTCTCCACTCACATTGTCTGTACCTTTAAGACTTGATTACCTGTAAAGACTCGCATTCCAACCATTATCTTGTAAATTGAGTTTGTGTCTTTATATGCCCTGTTTGTGAACAGAACTCCCACTCACCTGATGAAGGGGCAGCGCTCCGAAAGCCTGTGGCTTATGCTAACAAATTAACCTGTTGGATTTTAACCTGGTGTTGTGAGACTTCTTACTGTGTTTACCCCAGTCCAACGCCGGCATCTCCACACCCTGAGTGGAAACAGAGAGAAGTAGGAGAGGCCGGAGGTGAGGAGAGAGATTTTATACATCTACAACTCAACAGGAACTTTGGTAGAATTTCCAAACCCTGTGAACACCATCAGCTCCAAGTTCCTCTCCAACTCACACCCATCCGGACTTGTCTGACATCCAGTACTGAAAGAACAGAAATTTATTTCATATAAATACTGGGAAGACTGAACCCATTGTGTTCAGTCCCCACTACAAACTCCACTCCCTCACCAACAACTTTATCTCTCCTCCTGGCAACTGTCTGAGGCTGAACCAGGCTGTTCATAACCAGGGTGAAATAGTTCATCCCACGATGAGCTTCCAGCCACATGTCCACATCATCATCAAGACCACCTTCATTCATAGAAGCATTAATAGTAATTAATTAATAATAATGAATAATAAAATACAGTGTAGAAGGAGGCCATTCAGCCCATCGAGCCTGCACCGACAACAATCCCATCCAGGCCCTATCCACATATTTCCCTGTTAACACCCTGATAGCAAGTGGCAATTTATCATGGCCAATCCATCTAACCGGCACATAGAACCATAGGACATTACAGCACAGAAACAGGCCTTTTGGCCCTTCTTGGCTGTGCCGAACCATTTTTCTGCCTCGTCCCACTGACCCGCACCTGGACCATATCCCTCCACACCCCTCTCATCCATGTACCTGTCCAAGTTTTTCTTAAATGTTAAAAGTGAGCCCGCATTCACCACTTCATCTGGCAGCTCATTCCACACTCTCACCACTCTCTGCGTGAAGAAGTCCCCCCTACTATTCCCTTTAAACTTTTCCCCCCTCACCCTTAACCCATGCCCTCTCGTTTTTTTCTCCCCTAGCCTCAGTGGAAAAAGCCTGCTTGCATTCACTCTATCTATACCCATCATAATTTTATACACCTCTATCAAATCTCCCCTCATTCTTCTACGCTCCAGGGAATAAAGTCCTAACCTATTCAACCTTTCTCTGTAACTCAGTTTCTCAAGTCCC
This sequence comes from Mustelus asterias, assembly GCF_964213995.1. Lineage (NCBI taxonomy): Eukaryota > Metazoa > Chordata > Chondrichthyes > Carcharhiniformes > Triakidae > Mustelus > Mustelus asterias. The sequence goes on from NW_027590250.1 coordinate 376,339, forward strand.
GGCAATATCCTTGTAAACCTTCTCTGCACTCTTTCAACCTTATTAATATCCTTCCTGTAATTAGGTGACCAAAACTGCACACAATACTCTAAATTCAGCCTCACCAATGTCTTATACAACCTCATCATAACATTCCATCTCTTCTACTCAATGCTTTAATTTATAAAGGCCAATGTACCAAAATAATTCTTTACAACCCTATCTACCTGTGACGCCACTTTTAGGGAATTATGTATCTGTATTCCCAGATCCCTCTGTTCTACTGCACTCTTCAGTGTCCTACCATTTACCCTGTACGTTCTACTTTGGTTTGTCCTTCCAAAGTGCAATACCTCACACTTGTCTGCATTAAACTCCATCTGCCATTTTTCAGCCCATTTTTCTAGCTGGTCCAAATCCCTCTGCAAGCTTTGAAAACCTTCCTCACTAAACACTACACCTCCAATCTTTGTATCAACAACAAATTTGCTGATCCAATTTACCACATTAATCATCCAGATCATTGATATAGATGACAAACAACAATGGATCCAGCACTGATCCATGTGGCACACCACTCGTCACAGGCCTCCAATCAGAGAAGCAATCCTCCACTACCACTCTCTGGCTTCGTCCATTGAGCCAATGTCTAATCCAATTTACTACCTCTCCATGTATACCCAGCGACTGAACCTTCCTAACTAACCTCCCATGTGGGACCTTGTCAAAGGCGTTACTGAAGTCCATGTAGACAACATCCACTGCCTTCCCTTCATCCACTTTCCTGGTAACCTCCTCGAAAAACTCGAATAGATTGGTAAAACATGACCGACCACGCACAAAGCTGGACTCTCCCTAATAAGTCACTGTCTATCCAACTATTTGTAGATCCTATCTCTTAGTACTCCTTCCAATAATTTATCTGCTACTGACATCAAAGTTACCGGCCTATAATTTCCCGCATTACTTTTTGAGCCTTTTTAAACAACGGAACAACATGAGCTATCCTCCAATCATCCGGCACCTCACCCGTGGATACCAACATTTTAAATATATCTGCCAGGGCCCTTTGGACTGTGGAAGGAAACCGGAACACCCGGAGGAAACCCACACAGACACGGGGAGAATGTAGAAACTCTGCACAGACAGCGACCCGAGGCTGGAATTGAACCCGGGTCCCTGGCGCTGTTAGGCAGCTGCACTAACCACTGTGCCACCGGGCCACATGTCAGTGCCATCGCCCAACTCCAGCCCAGTCTCAGCTCATCTGGAACCGTCACCCATTCCATTGTGATGTCACACTCTCACCCATTCCATTGTGACGTCACACTCTCACCCATTCCATTGTGATGTCACTCTCACCCATTCCATTGTGACGTCAGGGCTTCACTCTCCGATCACAATCCCTGCCGGCCTCCCACATGCAGCCTCAATGGCGGCAGTCAGCCCGGGTCTAACACTACAAGCTGCCGCTCCATTTGGTACAAAGGGGGGGACCGGGAAGTTCATTTCCGGGGTTTGGGTTTGAACAACATGTTTACAAAGTCTCTCCACCCACCCGCCACATTTATCATTCCCCGAACGCCGCCCTCTACCTCGCATTGATCTCGCTTCCGAGTTCAAACCGTCCGTCCGTCGCCATTACCCGCACTGCGCATGCTTCTGGTCCTGCCCCTCATCCACTCCGATTGGCTGGAGGACCAGCCGCTCCCGTTCGGTCCTCCAGCCCCGCCCCCTCTTCCTATTGGTCCAGAGCTGACGTCAATCAATCCCCGGCATTGTGATGTGGAGCATGCGCAGTGTCATTGCTGTCCTTGGCGCTTGTTTGTCCCGGAGAAGCGGAGTCAGCGTTAGGCGGTGGCTGGGAGGATTTGGAAACACTTTGTGGATCCGCAAACCCTTCAGAATCATTGTCAGCTCCCTGGTTTGCAGCTGCGGGGCTTCTCCCTCCCTCCCTCCCGGGAACAGGCCCAGGTTAACGGCCCCATCCTGGCTCAGCCACTGGAGGATGGTTCACATCAGAGGATGGGGGAGGGGGACAATAAATAAGAGGTTACACTTTGGCCTCAAATCAATGAGGACTCTGATCTCTGGGAAGGAAGGAAACCCTGGGAGGTGGGCGGGGAGGATTCACAAACACCCGCTGGAGGCCCCAACACCCCCGGTAAAAAGCTGCAGCTCCCGGGTTTGCAGCTTTTTCCCGGGAGGGAGTTGGGGAAGTTTTGTGGAGACCATTCCCGGCTGGTTCAGTTAGTGGTTCCTGGAGCTCAGAAACCCTGAGTTAAAATCCTGAACCCCACACTGGGTGGTGGTTTTATTAAATAATTTTTATTTATTAATGATCGGTTGAAGAAAATATTAATTTGTTTTGAAAAATCATTTTATAGCATTTGTGAAAATATCCATTAAAACAGCAATTCTCCCAATGAATTTCATAGAATCCCTACAGTGCTGAAGGAGGTTATTCGCCCATCGAGTCTGCACTGGCAACAATCCCACCTCGGCCCTATTCCCATCACCCCACATATGTAACCTGCTAATCCCTCTAACCTATTCATCCCAGTTTAGAAATGTCTTGTTTCAGGGTTTGTGACAGAGACATGTCCTGAGTAGAGAGAACAGACCTATCCTGTGTTTGTTGCCCAGCGAGCTGCTGTGGAAGCTCTCTTCATAAGAGAGCAAGCTGTTTCTAATAATATTCAATACATTTCTTGACATTTTATGAAGATCCGATGGTGATTGCTTTCAAAACATGCCGTCAAATCAGAGATTGGTGTAAAACTGTTCCTGACTGTAAGTGACACTTCCAGTCTGAACATGTCTTTGGTCTGAAGCTTCCAAGTGTTTATGTGACATTCCTGAGTTTTCTGATGCAACAACAACTGGTATTTACCTGTTAACAGATTAAAGTCAGTAAAATATACCGATACCCTTCACAGAGACTCAGAAAGGTAGGGACAGGGATGATGGAGAAATTGTAATTCACTAAAGGTGTACACATGGGGATTGTCAAAATTTCCTTTTTAACTAACGACAAATCCAATGTACTGTTTGGAAGCACATCCAGGGTTAGGATTAGGGTGAGGTATTAGTTAGGGTGAGGTGTTAGTTAGGGTGAGGTGTTAGTTCGGGTGAGGTGTAAGCTTGGGTTCGGATTCAGGGTGGAGGTTGGGATCTTGGTTTTGTTGCTGAGAATGCACAGAGAAATTGGGATCTTGCTGTGTTTATGTGTGGAGTTCCGGGGGTGGTGGAACCAGGATGAAGAATTGGAAAAAGATGCCAGTACGGCCATGGTGGCACAGTGGTGAGCACTGCTGCCTCTCAGCTCCAGGGACCCGGGTTTGATTCCAACCTCGGGTAACTGTCTGTGTGGAGTTTGCACATTCTCTCCTGTCTGTGTGGGTTTCCTCCGGGTGCTCCAGTTTCCTCCCACACTCCAAAGATGTGTGGGATGGTTTGATTAGCCATGATGAATTTCCCTTTAATGTCGGGGGAATTCGGAGGGTAAATATGTGGGGTTACAGGAATCGGGCCTGGGTGGGATTGTGGTCGGTGCAGGCTCGATGGGCCGAATGGCCTCTTTCTGCACTGTAGATTCTATGATACAGTTTATATTGTCTGTTTCAGAGCCAGATTCATGTTTCATGTGTTTACATGTCATACAATTTCCTTGAATTCAATGTTGTTTTTCCTCAGTCCCAGATGTGGCAATCAAATTATGGATTCAACTATAAGTAAATGGGTGCACTGTGTGTGTGTGTGTGTGTGTGTGTGTGTGTGCGTGTCTTTGTATATGTCAGTTTATGTGTCGGTGTGTGTGTGTTGGTATGTTGGTGTGTGTTAGTGTCGGGTGTCTGTCTCTCTCTGTTTTGGTTTGAAGAACCCTTTGCTAACTGCTGCCTGTTGTTTCCTTGTGTTAGTTTAATCAGGCAGTGTCTGACAAATCGGCTTCATCTTCATCTGATGTGGCTTTAAGTTTAACAGAGGGATCGAGGCTTTTATAAATTCTTCCATTTCTCCCTTGGTGTGGGTCGAAACTCACTACAAACAAACATGGGAACAGAAGACGGCCATTCAGCCCCTCGAGCTCATTCCGCCATTCAATGAGATCGTGGCTGTTCAGTGGCCTAACTCCATATACTTGCCTTTCACCCATATCCCTTAATACCTTTGCTTAACAAACAATGTATCTATCTCAAGATTTAAAGATAGCAACTGACCGAGCATCAACGGCCTTTTATGGAAGAGAGTTACAAACCTCTACCACCCTTTCTGTGTGGAAGTGCTTCCCAACATCCCTCCTGAACAGTATGGCCCTAATCTTTAGACTGCCTCCTGGCTCGAGAATCTCCAACCAGTGGAAATAATTTATCTTCATCTACCCTGTCTTTTCCTGTTTATACCTTGAAGACTTTGATCAGATCACCCCTTAACCTTCTAAATTCTCGAGAAAACAGGTCCAATTTGTATAATCTCGCCTCATAATTAAACCCCTGAAGCCCAGGTATCATTCCTGCAAACCTGCGCTGCACTCCCTCCAAGACCAACATATCCTCCCTGAGGTGTGGCGCACAGATCTGCTCACGTGCTCCAAATAGGGTCCAACCAGTGTTTTGTATAGCTGCAGAATAACTTCTGTCCTCCAGTTCTCTCAATATAAAGACCAGCTTTCCATTAGCCTTCTTGATTATTTTCTCAACCTGTTTGTGGCATTTTAAAGATGGGTGATCTGAACCCCCCAAGTCTCTTTGGATATCCACTGTATTGAACTTCATACCATCTGGAAAGTATTCTGATCTATCCACTACCAGGCTCCCACAGTCTAAGTGGATGGGTCTGTCTGGAGGTGTTTCTCCTGGTTCTGTCCATGTTGTTTGGGTGTTTGTGTATTTTTGAGAGCAGCTGGAATTCCCTGGTTTTGGCTGTTATCCTCCCAGATGTTCCATCTGTTTTTGGTTAATGTGACTGAGTTCTTCCAGCCTGTCTCCAATTCTCCTTCCTGTCTCTGGTATATGGGTCTAGGGGGCTTGGTGTAATGATCCACGTTAATTGTCTGTCTGCTTCCAACAAGTATTGTTGTCTGTCCAGAATGACGGTGTTGCTATCCTTGTCTCCTGGTTTTATGATCATATCCGTACTAGACCTCAGCTCTCTGATTGTCTGTCTTTCTCTCCAGGTAAGATTCTGTTTGTCTCTCGTGTTTCAGTGTTGTGGAGGGATTCAAACAAGGCATTCTGGGAAGGATGGACAGGGATTTTGGAGGTGACAGCACGTTCAGGGAGTTTGGAGGGGAAAGGGAGGCTGGAGATGGGGGAATAGATTGTAAGGATGGTGGGGTCAAGAGTTTGTTTTCTGAGAAGCAGAAGGACAGAGAATCAGTACCTGAAGAGTGAAAACTTAATATAGTCAAAGAACAAAGAACAATACAGCACAGGAACAGGCCCTTCGGCCCTCCAAGCCCGCGCCGCTCCCCGGTCCAGGATTGAATCCTGAATTCAGGATCCCCGCCCAATTTTCCAGCCTATCTACATACTAATATCCTATCCACCGAGCTGTCCCTCACCGCTACGATGCTTTGTTCATCACAACCTATTAACTCACCCCCACCCCGCCATTTCAGACCATGTGATCTCCAGGGAGAGGCGAAAACCCAGAGTGAAAACCCCAGGGCCAATATGCGGAAAAAAAATCTGGGAAATTCCTCTCCGACCCCCTGAGGCGATCGAAACAAGTCCAGGAGATCACACTGGCCCTGATCGGAAAATGCTTCCCAACCCTAGTCATTTCCACTTCCACGAACACCATATGAATTCCCTGCCCCCGAGACAGGTTCCCAACTATCCGCAGTCTCGCTCTGTACTGGCACCAAGTCAATGACCAAAGGGAAGTTGGAGATCAGTAGTTTAGTGGATGATTTAGTGCGAATAAGGTCGATGGAGCAAGAGGTGAGTCTCATGGATGAGATGAGCCCTGAGAGGACATGAGGGGAAATGACAGAGAAACTAGAGAAAGGGATGGGTTCAGGGCTCGGGAAAGGATGAAATTTACAGACAGTTTGGCCGGTGAGCTAGTGGAAGGGAGGGAAGCAGCAGAGGCAGCTGATCAGATTGTCTCCATCTTAGTGACAAAGAAGCTCCATGAGCTCCTCACACTTGTTGTTAGAGGTGAGGATGGAGGAGACAGGGGGGAGGGAGAGAAATTCAATAAGAACTGAATTATGTTCAGAGAAATTAAAAAGATTCAACACAGTCTGTGTTTGTAACACAAAGCTGATTTAATTGACTTTTTAACCGGAATATTAGCCTCGACAAGTGGCTGGCGTTTATTATCAGCATAAACAGAACATTATGAAGATGGTTCAGTCCTGAATGTGAGTAACAGCAAAATTTAATCACTGTAGTTACTTGTGAACTCTCTGGTGTCTGAGCAGGTGGGATGTAGTCGTACATCCCTTCCCACACTCAGAGCAGGTGAACGGTCTCTCCCCAGTGTGAATTTGCTGGTGTACAGAGAGTTGAGATGATCGCACAAACCCAGTCCCACAGTGTGAACACGTTGATGGCGCATCAGCTCCCCAGAACTTTTATAGCACTTCCCACAGTCTGGACACCTGAAAGGTCTCTCCTCAGTGTGAACTTGCTGGTGACTCAGCAGGTGGGCTGAAATAGTGAATCCCTTCCCACACTCGGAGCAGGTGAATGGTCTCTCGCTGGAGTGAACTCGCTGGTGTGTGAACAGAGAGGATGACTGAGTGAATCCCTTCCCACATGTGGGGCAGGTGAATGGCCTCTCCCCAGTGTGACTGCGCCAATGCATTTCCAGCTTGGACGGGGAAATGAATCCCTTCCCACAGTCCCCACATTTCCACAGTTTCTCCTCAGTGTGACTGCGATTGTGTCTCCACAGGTCAGATGATTGTCTGAAGCCGTGTCCACACACACAACACGTGTACGGATTCTCCCCACTGTGAAATGTGCTTTTTCCTTCCATGTTCCACATCTGATGATATCAAAGTTACGATAAATTGAGCGACTCCATCAGCTTCCCAGCGGCAAACTCTCCCCTTCTAACACCCTGTAAAACTGATTTAAAACAGGAGACACGGAGTGAGAGAGAGAGAGCCCACAGAAACACACAGGCAGGTTGTCAAACTCTCCCCTTCTAACACCCTGTAAAACTGATTTAAAACAGGAGACACGGAGTGAGAGAGAGAGAGCCCACAGAAACACACAGGCAGCTTGTCAAACTCTCCCCTTCTAACACCCTGTAAAACTGATTTAAAACAGGAGAGACGGAGTGAGAGAGAGAGAGAGAGCCCACAGAAACACACAGGCAGCTTGTCAAACTCTCCCCTTCTAACACCCTGTAAAACTGATTTAAAACAGGAGACATGGAGTGAGAGAGAGAGAGAGCCCACAGAAACACACAGGCAGCTTGTCAAACTCTCCCCTTCTAACACCCTGTAAAACTGATTTAAAACAGGAGACACGGAGTGAGAGAGAGAGAGCCCACAGAAACACACAGGCAGCTTGTCAAACTCTCCCCTTCTAACCCCCTGTAAAACTGATTTAAAACAGGAGACACGGAGTGAGTGAGAGAGAGCCCACAGAAACACACAGGCAGCTTGTCAAACTCTCCCCTTCTAACCCCCTGTAAAACTGATTTAAAACAGGAGAGACGGAGTGAGAGAGAGAGAGCCCACAGAAACACACAGGCAGCTTGTCAAACTGATCTGAATGAATCTGGGAATTTGTGGGGTCGGCGCTGAGAAACATTGACCATGAAAACTGCCGGATTGTCACAAAAACACAACTGGCCTCTCTGGGAGGAGAGAGAAAGAGGTGAAGGAGAGGGATTTTGTATTTCTACAAGACATATTAAGAGAGTAATTAGCAAAGCAAATTTGATCCCGAGCTTCATAAAGTGTGATATTGATATATAAACAGGGAAGTTATTCTGAATATTTATAAAGCTCTGGTCACCGCTCTTCAGGAAGGATATAAAGATCCTTGAGAAGGTGCAGAGGAGATTTACCAGAATGGTTCCAGTAAAGGAAGTTGAGGGGAGATTTGATTCAGGTACACAAGATTCTGACAGGTTTCGATCAGGTGGATAAAGAAAATCTGATTCCATTTGCTGATCGTACAAGGACCAGGGGGACAGATTTAAGGTTTTGGGTAAAACCTTGATTGAACCATATAAGATCCTGAGGGGACTTGACAGGGTGGATGTGGAAAGGACATTTCCTCTTGTGGGAGAATTTTAAACTCGGCACCACAAAGTAAGGGGTCACCCGTCTAAATTAGAGATGAGGATTTTTTTCTCAAAGGATTGAGAGACTTTGGAACATTCTTCCTGCAAAGGTGGTTGAGGCAGAGTCCTTGAATATCTTACAGCAGAGCTGGATAGATTCTTGATAAGCAAGGAGGTGGAAGGTTATCGGGAGTAGGCAGGAACGTGAAGTTGAGATTAAAATGAGATCAGCCACAATCTTACTGAATGGGAGAGCGGGGCCGAGTGGCCGACTGCTGCTCCTAATTTGTATGTAAACAGTTGCTTCTGTCGTGTTATCATGTTCGCTTCACACACGAAAGGTACCTGGTTCGAAATCGGGCCGAAACACTGTTGGATCTTTCTCATTAAACGTGAGCAAAGTCTACATGATTGCTCAACATTTTGCGAATCTCAATGTTACATCAACTCAAATGCTTCTTTACAGTAAATGGCAGAACCCTGAAGAGTATTGATAGGCAGAGAGATCTGGGTGTACAGGTACACAGGTCACTGAAAGTGGCAACGCAGGTGGAGAAGGTAGTCAAGAAGGCATACGGCATGCTTGTCTTCATTGGCTGGGGCATTGAGTTTAAAAATTGGCAAGTAATATTGCAGCTATGTAGAACCTTAGTTAGGCCACACTTGGAATATAGTGTTCAATTCTCGTCACCACACTACCAGAAGGATGTGGAGGCTTTGGAGAGGGTACAGAAAAGATTTACCAGGATGTTGCCTGGTATGGAGGGCATTAGCTATAAGGAGGGGTTGGAGAAACTTGGCTTATTCTCACTGGAACGACGGAGACCTGATACAAGTCAACAAGATTATGAGGGGCATGGATACAGTGGATAATCAGAAGCTTTTTCCCAGGGTGGAAGAGTCAATTATTAGGGGCACAGGTTTAAGGTGCGACGGGCAAGTTTTAAAGGAGATGTACGAGGCAAGTTTTTTTACACAGAGGATGGTGGGTGCTTGGAACTCTCTGCTGGGTGAGGTAGTGGAAGCAGATACGATAGTGACTTTTAAGGGGCGTCTTGACAAATACATGAATAGGATGGGAATAGAGGGATATGGTCCTTGGAAGGGTAGGGGGTTTTAATTCAGTCAGGCAGCAAGGTGGTGCAGGCTTGGAGGGCCAAAGGGCCTGTTCCTGTGCTGTAATTTTCTTTGTTCTTTGTTTTGTTCTTTAGTACAGGAGATGTGAGGAAGAGTGTTTTTAGACAGTGAGTGCTAATGACCCAAAACTTGCTGCCCATGATTGGGGTGGAAATGGACATGATGAATAATTTCAAAAAGAAATTAGATAGACATTGGAGGAAAAGAAATCTGCAAAGATATGAGGATAGAATGGGACTGGATTGCCCTAGACAGATGGCATGGACTCAATGGGCCAAATGGCCTCCTCTGTGCTAAAACAACTTCCTGTAATCTCACATTGTAATTTTACCTGTGGAGTTCAAATATCACTCAGGAAAATCTGTGCCACACTCCCTCCAAGGCCATTCTGTCCTTGCTAAGGTATGTTGCTCAGAACCAAGCACAGTTCTTCAGGATTTGTGAATCTCAGGGCTTTTCCAGTCACACTGAGACCTGAAATCTTCTCTCTCAGACAGAATCGACAAACCTGTTACCTTCCACATTCAGAAGCTGCTGATATCCAGGTCCTGATTTTTTCAAGTGACTCCATCAGATCACGATGTGATGTTTGATTTGTGTTTCGCGTCTGTCAATTCTCCATTTCCAGCACCCTGTAAATTTACAGAAACCATCACTGTCTGTCCAGAATAGAAATTCACAAGATTCTCTACTCCATAATCGCCAACTGTGATTAAATGTATTCCTGGAGGTTTTATCACATCTTTTATGTTGCCCCATCCTCCAACCTCCATTCCACACTGCCTTCCTAGGCCAATTGGAAAGCAAAAAGACTCATCACGTTACAGGACGATTGATGGTCAACCAAACAACTTTTATCTATTGTCAATATTTTAATATCCAGTGAAGAGAAATATTCCAAAAAAATTACAAAAAAGTATATTTTTTAATGTCCAGACAATTTTCCAGAGATGCAGGTTTGAATCCCACAGTCCAAAGATGTGTCGGTTAGGTGGACTAGCCATGCTAAATGTACAGGGTTACAGGGATAGGGCTGGATGGTGGGCCAAATGGCTTCCTTCTGCACTGCGGGGATTCTATGATCCTATGGTATGGTAAATTTTGAATATAATTAAAATCTGGAACTAAAAGCCTACTGATGACCATGAAACCATTGTTCGTTGTTGTAAAAACCCATCTCGTTCACTAATGTCTTTGAGGGAAGGAAATCTGCTCTCCTTACCTGGTCTGGCTTATATGTGACTCCAGATCTACAGCAATGTGGTTGACTCTTAAAATGTCCTCTGAAACTTAGTTCAAGGACAAATAGGAATGGGTGATGAATGCTGGCCCAGCCAGGGACACCCACAGTGTGAATGAATTAGGAAAAATATCTGCCATCCTTACCCGGTCTGGTCTAACTATATATCAAGAGCAATGTGGTTGACTCTTAAAATGCCCTGAGATGGCCAAGCAAACCACTCAGTTCAAGGACAATTAGGGATAGACAATAAATGCTGGCCTAGTCAGCAATTCCCACATTCCCTGGACAAATAAAAAATTCCTGGACTCCAGTCCAATCCGGGAGAGTTGGTAACTGGTCCAGGCTCATAGCGCATGCGCCCTGCTGCACATTGTTCCTGTAAAGATGGCGGCCGCTAACCCGGGCCTGGAGTCGCTCAGCTCCGACTCTATTCGGTACCGATTGAAGCGATACCGGGAACATGTTATCTGAATTGGGGCATCCACTAGGTATTTATGAAGCCTCCCAGCCCACTCCGCTGCTTCTATCCCTCCCCGGTCACCCAGCGGCTCCATTACTGAACCTCACTCCATTGTTTCTTTCCGGCTCCTCGCAGCTCCAGTCACAGCCCGGCCTGCGCATGCTCCAGTCACAGCCAGGTACTGCGCTTGCGCAATAATTGCAGTAATGTGGATAGGACACAGTCTCACCCGCAGAGAATGTTGGGTAATCACCTCACCATTCAAACCCATATTGTTCAATAGAAAATACGATTTGCGATCTGATTATGATTGGTACCATTGGGCCAAGGTTCAAATGTGTTACTTCAATTCATTTGGCAACTAAGCAGCATAGGCCTTCCAGCACATTTCTGTCCTGGGTGTGATTGACAACATAACAATCACCTGCATTTAGATGTGAACTCGCTGGGGTGAACAAGTGATTTGTGCCTTCATAGACAGAACAGTTAAACTATCCCTCACCAATAAGAGGGGTAGTTAAAATGCTTTGAGCTTTTAAAGTTATAGAGTGTTAACCACTGAGGAAATCCCTTTGCGAACGTTAAGTGTTTGAGTGGTCTTCCTCTGGTGTAATTGTGCTGTTCTATCGGTAAATGGGATGACTGAGTGAATCAATTTTCACATTCAGCTGGGAAATAATTTGTTGACGGTGGGATTTAATCCAAAGGTTTACAGCTCAGACGGGAATCTCAAAAATTGGGCAAAAAATGCTGGCCTTGCCAGTAATGCCCACACCCCACAAATTATTATTTTTAAATAGTTCCTTTTGAAGGGCTCTCCATCTCCCTGTCTCCTTCTTCCTCAAAGCATCAAACTTAAGGGAAAAGCATATAGCTACACAGAGGTGAGTGGCAGGTCAGATGATTGGCTGGAATATAAAGAACAGTAGAGAATGACTAAAAGGTTAATTGGAAGAAAAACATTAGAATATGAGAGGAAGTTAGCTGTTCATGTAAAAATGAAGAGCAAGAGTTTCTAGAGGTATTCAAAAAGGAAAAGAGGAATAAGGTGAGTGTTGGCTCTCAAGAAAATGAGAATGGGGAGTAATAGTAGATAATAAATGGCCAATGAAATAAACAAATCTTTGCTTCTGTCTTCACTATAGAAAATACAAAACCAGCCAGTCCTAGCCGTAAATCAGGAGGTGGAAGGGAGAGAGGAACTAGGAGAAATTACAAATGACGTGGGAAGCTGTACTGAGCAAACTGATGGAGCTGCGGCTGACAAGTCTCTGGGTCACGATGGAATTCATCCTAGCATCTTCAGAAGGTGGTTAATGAGATAGTGACAGTAGATTTGTTGGTGTTAATTTTCCAAAGTTCCCGAGATTCTGGAGAGGTTCCATCAGACTGGAGAGGTAGCAAATATAAGCCCTCTAATTCAAGAACGGATGGTGGCATAAGACAGGAAATTTAGGCCAGTTCGATAGACATCTGTTGTGGGGAAGATGTTAGAATCAATCATTAAAGAGGTTATAGCTGGCCACTTTGGAAAAACTCAAGGTAATCAGGAAGAGTTAGCATGGTTTAATGAAAGGGAAATTGTGTTTAACCAATTGGAGTTCTTTGAAGAAGTAACGTGTGGATCGAAGGGAACCTGTGGATCTGCTGAATTGAATTCCAGAAAACATGTGATAAGGTGCCACATCAAAGGTTATCATGGAAAACAAAAGCTAGTAGTGCAGGGGGTAACATATTACCCCCTGCACTACTTCCAATAGAAGATTGGCTGTCAGAAAGTAGAGAGAATGCATATTTATTGTTTAACATGGGAATGGAGGTGAATGTAATGCTGAGACCAGTAGCAATCTGTGTGGTTGTTCTTGATGCTGTCAGAGTGAGTTCACCCTCACAGACAGGAAGACTGTTCACGGTGATAACATCAAACTGACGCCGGCTGTTTCATTCTCAGGTAACACAACTTCCTGTTTCTCTGCTGCCGGTTCCAAACCTCACATCTCACTTCTGAGCAGAAAATAAATCCAGGGACCACAATCTCGTGAGAACATCTGTCAATGTGGCCTATATCTGTCCACAGAGTCGGGGCAGAGTCACACAGATCACATTGCGGTGACATTTACAAATGAGCCTATTATTTCTGTTCAGAGTTTCCATTCCCAGATATAACCGGCTGTGTTTGTGGATCAGTCAGAGTTCGCTCTGATCCCCATAGCCGGGAACTGATAGCCTGCTCCTTTATATTTTATATCATTCTGTGTTGCTTGTTTCCTCTGTTTCTCAGCTTTTATCTTTGACAACCTCATCTTTCTGGTTTTAAAATCTCTCTCAATTTTTCTCTCAGTCTTTCCGTCTCTCTCTTCCTCTGTATCTTTCGCAGGCTCTGTGTGTTCCTATTTAATCGAGATGTTCAAAATCATGAAGGGTTTCTGATTGATTATAGAAGGAAAATCAGGGAGAAAAGCAGAAAACCTCGGCAGGTCCGGCGGCATCTGTTCAGAGAGAAACAGTTAACATTTTGAGCCCATATGATTCTTCAGGACAGGAAAAACGTGGGTTTTTAGATCAGGGAATATGATGGGGAGATTTAATAGAGATGTTTAAAATGACAAATGATTTATGATAGTGTCAATGGAGGGGAACGGTTTCCCAGGAGCAGGAGGATCTGTCAATGGAGAGAATCTATTTCCCAGGAGCAGGAGGGTCTGTAAGCAGAGGACAAAGAGATTTAACATAATTGACAGCCTAACTTTAGGGCATGATAAGGAGATTGTTTTACACAATGATTTGATGTGATCTGGAATGCACAAACTGACAGGTGCTAGAAGCAGGTTTAATAGTAACTTTCAAAGGGAATGGGATAAATACTTGCAGAAGGTAAATTGGCAGAGTTATGATGAATGGGATTAATTGGACAGTTCACTCGTCTTTGTGACATTCTGAATATTTCTATTTGACTTTATGTGGAATTTGCACATTCTCTCCATGTCCACATGGAGAAGCAACGGGTTTTTATGACAATCCAGCAGCTTCATGGTGACTATTTCCTCCTGCTGGCCCCAGAAATTACCAGATTCATTCAGCTCAATTTGACAACCTGCCTTTGTGTTGTTGTGGGTTCTCTCTCACTCCCTTTTTTCTGTTTTAAATCAATTTCACAGGGTTTTAGAAGGGGAGGATTTGCGGTCTGGTCTCAAACAAAACATCACATCAGGATCTGACGGAGTCACCCTTAATATCATAGCCTGAATATCACTGGACTTTGAACATGGAAGGAGAAAGCATTCGTCACAGTGGGGAGAAACCATACACGTGTTCTGTGTGTGGACGAGGCTTCAACCAATCATCTGATCTGTCAAAGCACGAATGCAGTCACAGCGGGGGGATGACTTGGAAATGTGAGGAATGTGCAGCAGTATTCAGCTCCTCAGCTGAGCTGGAAACTCACCAGTGTGCTCACACTGGGGAAAGACCAATCAGCTGCTCTGAGTGTGGGAAAGGATTCAGTCACTTATCCCAGCTAATGATACACCAGCGAGTTCACACTGGGGAGAGACCATTCACCTGTTGAGTGTGGGAAGAAATTCACTCAGTCATCCAACTTACGGACACACCAGCGAGTTCACTCAGGGGAGAAACCATTTACCTGCTCCAGATGTGGAAAGAAATTCCCTCATTTGTCTCATCTGCTGGCTCACCAGCAAGTTCACACTGACCAGAAACCTTTTAAATGTTCAGACTGCGGGAAATGTTTTAAAAGTTCCAGGGAACTGTTGTCCCATCAATGTGTTCACACTGATGAGAAACATTCAGGTGCTCTCACTGTGGGACTGGGTTCAGACATTCATCTCATCTCACTGTACACCAGCGGGTTCACACTGGGGAGAGGCCGTTCACCTGCTCTGACTGTGGGAAGGGATTCACTCAGTTATCCAACCTGCTGACACACCAGCGAGGCCACACTGAAGAGAAACCGTTTACCTGTTCCCAATGTGGGAAGGGATTCACTCGATCATCTGACCTCCTGACACATCAGCTTGTTCACACTGGGGAGAGACCGTTCACATGCTCCAAGTGTGGAAAGGGATTCACTACCTCATCGCACTTGCTGAGACACCAGCGAATTCACTCTGGCGAGAGGTGGTTCATCTGCTCCGAGTGTGGGAAGGGATTCACTCAGTCATCTGTCCTGCTGACCCACCAGCGAATTCATGAGTAACTACAATGATTAGATTTTGTGGTTAATCAAGTCAGGAATGAACATTGCTGATCAGGGTCTATTTCTGCTGATGTTAATAAACTCCAGCCTACTTATAGATGTTAATATTCTAGATAAAAGTCAAATAAATCAGCTTTGTGTAAAATACCAATGTCTGAATCGTTTAACATCACAAACACAAGTTAGTTCCTTTTCAAAGGCTCCCTCAAGCTCGCTGCCCTCTCCAACACTCTCTCCTGGTTAAGGGTGATTGTTAAAATCTGCCTCTCCAATCAAGGTTTTGTCCATTTATCCGAATATTGTCCCATGTGACTCCGTGTCAGTTCTTTCTTTCTCAAACTCCTCTGAAGCATAGTGGAATGTTTTGTTACATTAAACATGTTCTATAAAGACATAAGAACTAGGAGCAGGTGTAGGCCATCTGGCCCCTCGAGCCTGCTCCGCCATTCAATAAGATCATTGATCTTTTTGTGGACTCCGCTCCACTTACCCGCCCACTGACCATAACCCTTAATTCATTTACTGTTCAAACTTATCTATCTGGCCTTAAAATCATTCAATGAGGTAGCCTCAACTGCTTCAGTTATTTTGAGGCCATGACCCCTAGTTCTAGTTTCACCTGCCAATGGAAACAACCTCCTTATTTCTATCTTATCCATTCCATTCATAATCTTATATGTTTCTATAAGATCTCCCCTCATTCTTCTGAATTCCAATGAGTATAGTCCTAGTCTACTTAGTCTTTCCCCATAAGCCAACCCTCTCAATTCCAGAATCAACCTCATGAATTTCCTCTGCACCCCCTCCAGTGTCAGGATATCCTTTCTCAAATAAGGAGACCAAAACTGTACATAGTACTCCAGGTGTGGCCTCACCAACACCTTATACACGTTGTTACTGTTTCTCAAGTCAGTTTGTACACAGTAAGATTCCACGAACAGCAGTCAGACCGATTAACCCATGGTGGTGTTATTTAAGACAGGAATGTTGGTCCCGCTGCAGCAGGAGAACTCCCCTGTGGACAGTATGTGGAGTTGTTGAGCTCTCCTGAGCTGAGAGCTGATCGAGCTGTCAGGCCTGCAGTGGACCTTGAAGAACCGCTGTCTGGGATCTTTCCTCTCAATTCACTGATTCAAATCTTTTTGGCCAACCAAATAAACTAACTTAAATTTCAATTCACTCACTCCCAGCTTAAGTTGTTCCTGATCAGTCACGTAATTAACTTTGAACATCAATCCCTATTTAACCTTTGGAGCAAAATCTACAAAATCAAAATCAGCTGTAAAAGAGAAAGAAAGTTATTGTGTTCATTCAGAAACATTCACCCCCTCAGAGCATCCCAGAGTGATTCACAGTGAATGATAGATTTTGGAAGGAAGGATGAGGAGAGGCAGAATAACCTAAATGGGACAATTTTAAACAGAGTGCAGGAATGCAGTGACTTGGGAATGGATGTACACAAATGCTTTACTGTGACAGGACAAGTTGATCAAGCTGTTTAACTATAAAACTAATAGGTCCTCCGTTTATTAATGGAGACATGGAGCACAAAAGCAAGACAATTATAGTAAATCTTTATAAATCACTGATTCATCCCCAGCTGAAATATTGTGTTCAATGCTGAGCACCGCACTTTGGGAAAGATGTCAAGGTCTTGGAGAGGGTGCAGGGAAAATTTCCCAGAATAGTATCAGGGATGAGAGCTTTTAGTTCTGTGGAGAGACTGCAGCAGCTGGGATTGTTCTTATTCAAGCTGAGAAGGTTAAGGAATTATTTAATAGAGGTGTGGATTTTTAAAAAACATTTTCCATCTCCATCGGGAGAAATTGTTTCCATTGTGGGGATGGTTGGTAACCACAGAACCCGGATTTAAAATAATTAGCAAAATATCCAGGATGGAGTAGAGATAATTTTACTCAGTGAATTATGACGATCTGGAACACATTATCTGAATGACTGGTGGAGATCCAACAGGAACTTTCAAAAGTGATTCAGACTGATCGCTCTGCTTGTGAGTCTTTGGCACATTCACAAACCTACTCAGTAGCCATGGCAACAGACACTCGATTTCAGCAACTTGTGTGGAATTTCCATTTTAAAGTGTCATCATTCATTGTACATTAGGCCACATCTATAAACCTGTTTCTCACATGTCCAGTGAAGAGGGACAAGTGTGGATGGATGGATCACTTTGAGAAGTTCTTTGCTGTCTGATGTGATTTACCCTCTCAAAGGCCCATTCATAAACCTTATTTTTGGGGTCTTACATCAATCACTTATTCAATTGTCCATTAGTCAAGCACAGATAATCAAGGTAATCCCTCCTATTCCCATCGGATATTCATGAAGTCATTTTGTGACTCATTGCTTGCTCGGACATCCGGCTTAATCGTTACTCAGACAGTTGGTTTCCACGTGAGTCATGACAACCCCCCAAGCCGATCAAGTTTGTCTTGTTTCAGGTTCTGTGCTACAGAAGTGTCTTTGGCAGAGACAACAGGTCCACACTGTCCTGTGTTTATCAACCCAGGAAGCTTTCCTGATAAGAAAAGGAGTGAGAGAGAGACCCCCATAATAGTCAATACATTTCCAAAGATTTATATAAGGTTATTGGTGATTTCTTAAAGATGTCCCCACCAAGAGAGGGATTATCTTTATTGACATCTCAACTGATTTCAGACTAACCTCACCATTTTAAGCTGTTTCCAAGCTTGCTTTCCTAATTTCTGAATGACATTCCCTGGATAACAGACTGAAGCTACTCGAATGATCAGAATCAGCCACACAAATCCATAAGCTGCCATCGAGAGTAAATGTCAAAACTTTTCCAGTAAGTGTGATAACTGTTGACTTAGATTCATCCTCCCCACCTGCAGATCATCTTTCACAATTCTAAATTATTGACATGCTGTAAATACATCTGGTTCAAACATAAGTTCATGCACGAACTTTAAAGATTCTCCAGGTCTCTGTTCACTTGCATCCACCTTGTGGATATTTTCTAACTGATTCTGGACCTCATCAATTTGTCCTTTCTGAACCGGTTTAGAAATCCTATTGAGGATATACTCGTAATCCGTGTCACCCTCTTCTCCAATCCACAGGATATCTCTCACCCCCGGTCTGTTTTCTCTGTTAGACTATCTATCAGTCATTCCCTGTAATGAGGCAGTGCCATTGTATAGTCCTGGCTTCACTTAGGAACTTCTCCATTCATGTTTAACGAAAACTGATCCCACTCCGAACACCACTTGTAAGATTTAGCTTCACAAATCACAGATTACCCAAAAAGGGTGTTGAGCTCAGAAGTGACTTAAAGTATTTCATTGAGGAACAACAGTTTAAGTGTGATGCAGAAGCTAAATAAACAGGAAAAACCCACAAACTGACAGGTGAGAATGGTTTACCAGTCCCAGAGGACAAACAGGATGATACAGAGTGAGTGCTGGTCTCTGTAGCTGGTGGCTGCAGTCTCCTCTGAATGGTTAACTGTTGTGAGCCAGAGTGTGGGTATTGGGCTGAAGTCAGTACGGATCACTTCAAAATCTCTTCACTCTCGAGAGCCTGTTTTAACCTTCACGCAGACAGTTAGATTACATGAGGGTCATGAGATTGAAGGCCTGTGCTGCAAACAGAGTTAACAGGTCTGTCCTGTGTTTGTCAGCCAGTAACCTGCTGTGGAAGCTTTCTTCATAACACAGTGAGCTACTTCTATAATAATCCAGAAATTTCTTCAGATTTTATAGGGTTATCGGACAGAGATTTTTTTTTACAGCCTAGTACTTGGAGTGGAACTTGTGTGCACTCCCGAGCTGAGGGGAATACTTTTTTGATTTGATTTGATTTATTGTCACATGTATTAGTATACAGTGAAAAGTATTGTTTCTTGTGCGCTATACAGACAAGCATACTGTTCATAAAGAAGGAAACGAGAGTGCAGAATGTAGTGTTACAATCACGGCCAGTCATAGCTAGGGTGCAGAGAAGGATCAACTTAATGTGAGGTAGGTGCATTCAAAAGTCTGATGGCAGCAGGGAAGAAGCTGTTCTTGAGTCAGTTATGTGTGACCTCAAACTTTTGTATCTTTTTCCCCGAGGAAAGAAGGTGGAAGAAAGTATGTCTGGAGTGCATGGTGTCCTTATTTATGCTGGCTGCTTTGCCCAGGCAGCGGGAAGTGTAGACAGAGTCAATGGATGGGAGGCTGGTTTGCGTGATGGATTGGGCTACATTCACGACCTTTTGTAGTTTCTTGCGTCTTGGGCAGAGCAGGAGCCATACCAAGCTGTGATACAACCAGAAAGAATGCTTTCTTTGGTGCATCCGTAAAAGTTGGTGAGAGTCGTAGTTGACATGCCAAATTTCCTTCGTCTTCTGAGAAAGTAGAGGCACTGGTGGGCTTTCTTAACTATAGTGTCGGTGTGAGGGGACCAGGACAGGTTGTTGGTGATCTGGATACCTAAAAATTTGAAGCACTCGACCCTTACTACTTCGTCTCTGTTGATGTAGACAGGATGTGGAGATGCCGGCGTTGGACTGGGGTAAACACAGTAAGAAGTTTAACAACACCAGGTTAAAGTCCAACAGGTTTATTTGGTAGCAAAAGCCACACAAGCTTTCGAGGCTCTGAGCCCCTTCTTCAGGTGAGTGGGAATTCTGTTCACAAACAGAACTTATAAAGACACAGACTCAATTTACATGAATAATGGTTGGAATGCGAATACTTACAACTAATCCAGTCTTTAAGAAACAAAACAATGTGAGTGGAGAGAGCATCAAGACAGGCTAAAAAGATGTGTATTGTCTCCAGACAAGACAGCCAGTGAAACTCTGCAGGTCCACGCAACTGTGGGAGTTACAAATAGTGTGACATAAACCCAATATCCCGGTTGAGGCCGTCCTTGTGTGTGCGGAACTTGGCTATCAGTTTCTGCTCAGCGACTCTGCGCTGTCGTGTGTCGCGAAGGCCGCCTTGGAGAACGCTTACCCGAATATCAGAGGCCGAATGCCCGTGACTGCTGAAGTGCTCCCCAACAGGAAGAGAACAGTCTTGCCTGGTGACCTGCAGAGTTTCACTGGCTGTCTTGTCTGGAGACAATACACATCTTTTTAGCCTGTCTTGATGCTCTCTCCACTCCCATTGTTTTGTTTCTTAAAGACTGGATTAGTTGTAAGTATTCGCATTCCAACCATTATTCATGTAAATTGAGTCTGTGTCTTTATAAGTTCTGTTTGTGAACAGAATTCCCACTCACCTGAAGAAGGGGCTCAGAGCCTCGAAAGCTTGTGTGGCTTTTGCTACCAAATAAACCTGTTGGACTTTAACCTGGTGTTGTTAAACTTCTTACGATGTAGACAGGGGCATGTTCTCCTTTACGCTTCCTGAAGTCGATGACAATCTCCTTCGTTTTGTTGACATTAGAACATAGAACATAGAACAGTATAGCACAGAACAGGCCCTTCAGCCCTCAATGTTGTGCCGAGCTTTATCTGAAACCAAGATCAAGCTTTCCCACTCCCTATCATCCTGGTGTGCTCCATGTGCCTATCCAACAACCGCTTAAATGTTCCGAAAGTGGCTGACTCCACTATCACTGCAGGCAGTCCATTCCACACATTGAGGGAGAGATTATTGTTGCCGCACCAGTTTACCAGATTCTCTATCTCATTCCTGTACTCTGTCCCGTCAGTGTTTGAGATCCGACCCACTATGGTGGTGTCATAAGCAAACTTGAAAATCGAAATTCTGTACCCACAGGAGGGGTAAGATTTGGGAACTCACGATTCTCCATCAATTCTCATTCCCCTTCTTTCTGGTGGATAATGGAGGTGTCACTGTGTGTAATGTGCAGGTCAGTAAGAATTCTCAGCAAGGATTAATCAGCACTTTCTAATTGGAAATGTTCATCAGGAGAACCTCTCAGGCACTGAATTGTAGAGTTTGTACCAAAGATCAATTTAGGATTGAAGTAAAAGTTCAGAATCTTGTTGTAAACTAATTTCTGATGAGAGTTGCTGAGTTATGGGGAAAGATCAGAGGCAGCGGTTCTTAAAGGGAAGCTGCAGCCCTGAGAACACAATCAGCTCTAGATCTAGAATTTTAAACTTCAGCCCAGTTACAGGGATTATTAACATCAACGAAACAAAATCCAAACCAGATAAAACTAGAACCAGAGGGCACAACCTCAGGCTAAAGGGACAATCCTTTAAAACAGAGATGAGGAGGAATTTCTTCAGCCAGGAAATGGTGAATCTGTGGAACTCTTTGCCACAGACGGCTGTGGAGGCCAGTCATTGAGTGTCTTTAAGACAGAGATAGATCAGGGATCAGGGGTTATGGGGAAAAGGCAGGAGAATGGGATGAGAAAAAAAATCAGCCATGATTGAATGGCGGAGCAGACTCGATGGGCCGAGTGGCCTAATTCTGCTCCTATGTCTTATGGTCTTATGAACTGTCAGTATTGAACTGCACTAACAGCAGAATCCAATCCCTGCAGTTAATTGTGAACTCGTTGGTGCCTCAGCAGGCTGCCAGACTGAGTGAATCCCTTCCCACACTCGGAGCAGGTGAATGGCCTCTCCCTTGTGTGAACATGCTGGTGTCTCCTCAGGTGCGATGAAGAAGTGAATTTGTTCCCACACTCAGAGCAGGTGAATGGTCTCTCTCCAGTGTGTGTTCGCTGGTGTGTCTGCAGGTGAGATAACTGAGCAAATTTATTCCCACTCTCAGAGCAGATGAATGGCTTCTCCCCAGTGTGAACTCGCTGGTGTACACTGAGCTGGGCTGAAGACCTGAATCTCTTTCCACAGGAAGTGCAGCTGAACAGCTTTTCCTCAGTGTGAATTCGCTGGTGACTTAGCAAATCAGAGGGCCCAGTGAATCCTTTCCCACATACAGGGCAGGTGAATGGTCTCTCCCCAATGTGAACTTGCTGGTGTTTCAGCAGATTGGATGACTGAATGAATCCTTTCCCACACTCAGAGCAGGTGAACTGTGTCTCTCCAGTGTGAACTCGCTGGTGTCTCCGCAGGTCAGATAACTGAGTGAATCCCTTTCCACACTCCAAGCAGATGAATGGCCTCTCCCCAGTGTGAAACCGCTGGTGTGTTAGCAATTGGGATGACTGAGTGAATCCTTTCCCACACTCTGAGCAGATGAACGGCCTCTCCCCAGTGTGACTGCGCTGATGAATTTCCAGCAGGGATGGAGAATTGAATCCTTTCCCACACTCCCCACATTTCCACGGTTTCTCCATGGTGTTGGTGTCCTTGTGTCCCTCCGGGTTGGATGATCAGTTGAAGCCTCATTCACACACAGAACACGTGGACAATTTCTCGTCACTGTGAACTGTGTGATGTTTTTTCAGGCTGTGTAACTGGTTCAAGCTCTTTCCACAGTCAGTTCACTGGAACACTCTCTCTCGGGTGTGTGTGTGTCTCGGTGCTTTTCCAGTCACACTGATATTTCAAACCTTTTCCCACGGGCAGAACAGACAATCATTTCTCCTTCCACATTCGAAGACTGACGATATTCAAATCCTGATTAATCGAGTGACTCTGTCGGCTCTTTACGTGATACTTGGTTTGAGTTTCTCGTCTGCAAATCCTCCCGTTCTAATTCTCTGCAAAAAGAGTTTACAAAGTCATCACCGGAAGAACAGGAAATACTAGTTCCTATGGAACACTTTGATCTCTTGATCCCCAAAGTTGCAAATTCCTGTCCCACTCATGTCTTTAGTTTAAAATTCTCCTCTTTGTGTTCAAATCTCTCCAGGGCTTCATCCCTCCCTATCTCTATATTATCCTCCAGCCCCGCAACCCGCTGAGATATCTGTGCTGCTCTCATTCTGGCCTCTTGTACACTCACTATTTAATTGCTCCACCATTTGAGACCATGCCTTCAGTCTCTCATCCCCAAACTCTGAAACCCTCCCCCTTCACCTCTCCCTCTAGCTGCTATATTTTTGTCCTTTAAGGCACTGGAGTATTGCTAAAAACCTTTTGTATCTTATACTCATCCGGACAGACACAAAAATACCAAATTGTAAAGATTATCAGTTGGACTTGTGAAGTGTTTTACTTACACTTGCGAGAAGCTATATATAGTCAAACACAGGGAGCTGCCCTCTGCATGTAGAAGGAACATGTCCAAGCAATTCTGAAACGAAACAAAGGCAGGAGTGATAGTTCCCTGGTGCATTCTCCATGGCAACATCCTAACCAATCAGAACTGACTGTCGAACCAGTCAATACATGTTCCTCATGCAGCAGCAATTGTTGTTTGCTTTGAAAAATTGTATTTCTGCATCTGTCTGGATGAGTGCAAGATGAAAAGCTTCAAAAACACATCTCTTTCAATCAGCAATACTTAAATTCCATACTACTGAGTGACCATGGGTTTACAATTCCATTGTTGCTGATCTGAAAGTCCCAGTGAACGCACATTTTATGAATGGCTCATTGCCACCTATAAAGATCATGCATAAAAACAGAAAATGCTGGATAAACTCAGCAAGAATGGGAGCAATTGTGGAGAGAAACAAAGTTAATGTCTGAGTCCATGTGACCCTTCTACAGAACATAAAAAAGATATAAATGATAAACTTGAAGAGGGGTGGGGCAGAATGGAAAGCTAGTGATCGGTCAGAGTTAAGGAGAGATTGATAATGATGTCAGGGGCTTGAGAAAAAAGAGGGTGTTAATGGAATCATTAGGGATTGAAGAATGTTGACTGTGGCAAAGGTTAGATACGGAATGTGTTAATGGAAGATCAGAGGTCAGTACTCAGTGGGAGCAAAACTGAACAACAAGGGACAGTGTCCATGCAGGGCAGTTGTGTTGGGACAAGCCAAGGGGAACTGAATAACAGAAAACAAAAAAGGAGAGTGAAGATGGAAGGGAAAGTTCACATTCTAAAGATGTTGAATGCAATGTTGAGTCCAGAAGACTGTAACTTGCCCAATTGGAAGATGAGGTGTTTTTCATTCAGTTTGCATTGTGTATCACTGAAGCATTGCAGCAGACCAAGGGTGGACATGTGGGCATGAGAGCAAGACGCTGAGTTGAAATGGTAAGTGATCGGAAGGTTGGGGTCAAGCTTGGGGCTGGAGTGAAAGATGTTTCCACAAAGCAGTCACCCAGTGTATGTTTAATATCCCCAATGTAGAGGAGACCACAAAGGGAGCAGTGAATATAATTCACCAAGTTGGAGGAAGTACTAGTGAAATGCTGCATCACCTGAAAGGAGTATTTCTCCTTGGGCAATGAGCAGGTAAAGAGGCAGATGTTGCACATTCTGCGATTGCATGGAGATTGCGCATGCACTTGAGTGCACATTGCCCCGCATAAAGATGGCGGCAGCGCATGCCCTTTGGTGCACATTGCCCTGTATAAAGGTGGCAGCAGCGCATGCGCTTTGGTGCAGATTGCCTCTATAAAGATGGTGGCCGGTATCTGGGGTCTCTCCTGGAGAAAGATCGCCTCGCCGAGCAAACGCGGGACCGAAAGCTTATGGAGGGTTTAGTGACGGCACAGTAAGCTTATGAAGCCTCTCTAACTTACCTGCTGGCTCTATTTATGTTTACGGATTTATTTTTGACTCTGGATCCGCACTCGCCCTTTGTAAATCTCGCATTTTAAAACCTCTCGCTCGAGCTCTTGCCTTCCGTCTCTACCGACTGCGCATGTGCCAACACACAATGATTGACACCGATTCCGGACCAATCGGAGGAGGCGATGCTGGAGGTTAGAGTGTGAGCGGCTGATGCTCCAACCAATCGGACTAAATGAGGGGCGGGGTCGGTCTGAGAGTGAAACATGCGCAGTGTCGGTGCGGTATCGGGATGAAGGCGATCGGATTGTCAATGCACCGCCTGGGGACACAGAGAGACTCATCCAAACACTGAACTGGGATATCAGCCCAGGGAGAAGAGAGAGAGAGAGAGTGTGTGGGACTGGCATCTGAACTGGGATCTTAGCTCAGGAAGGAGAGAGAGAGAGTGTGTGGGAGCGGCATCTGAACTGGGACCTCAGCCCAGGGAGGAGGGAGAGTGTGGGACCAGCATCTGAACTGGGACCTCAGCCCAGGGAGGGGAGAGAGAGTGTGTGGGACCAGCATCTGAACTGGGATCTCAGCCCAGGGAGAGAGAGAGAATGTGGGACCAGCATCTGAACTGGGACCTCAGCCCAAGGAGGAGGGAGAGTGTGTGGGACCGACATTTAAAAGAGAGGAAAAAATGTTCCAGAGAAACTGGAATTGTCTGTTCAGAATTTCTATCCTGTTCTGACAGTGATTAAATTTGTAAACTTTTGCAGAATATTGGAAGTGAGGATTTACAGCCAAAAGTTCAAACCAAACATCACATCAAGATCAAACAGAGTGGTTCAATTCATCAGGATCTGAATATCATCAGATTTTAAATGTGGAAGGAGAAATGTTTGTTCTGATTTGACTTGGGTAGAGATTTGAAGAATTCGTGTGACTGGAAAAGCACCGGGTCTCTCTCTCTCTCTCACACACACACACACACACGAGTGAGAGTGCTCCAGTGAACTGACTGTGGAAAGAGCTTTAACCAGTTACACAGTCTGAAAAAAAATCACACCATTCAGTGAGGAGAAACTGTACACGTATTCTGTGTGTGGAGGAGATTTCAACTGATCATCCAACCTGGAGAGACACAAGGACCCTGATACCATGGAGAAACCTCAGAAATGTGAGGACTGTGGGAAGGGATTCAATTACCCATCCCAGCTGGAAAAGCATCGACGCAGTCACACAGGAGAGAGACCATTCACCTGCTCCATGTGTGGGAAGGGATTTGCTGACTCATTCTGCCTCCAGTCACACTTGCAAGCTGACGCTGAGGTTAAGCTATTCTGCTGCACATCCTGTGGGAAAATGTTTAGGTATTCATCCAACCTCATTGTACATCAGCAAGTTCACACTGGGGAGAAACCATTTACCTGCACTGTGTGTAGGAGGGGATTCACTTGGTCATCCCACCTGCTGAGACACCATCGAGTTCACACTGGGGCGAGGCCTGTCACCTATTCTGTGTGTGGGAAGAGATTCATTCTGCCCAAGACCACAAGGAACTACAAAAGGTCGTGAATGTAGCCCAATCCATCACACAACCTAGCCTCCCATCCATTGACTCTGTCTACACTTCCCTCTGCCTCGGCAAAGCAGCTAGCATAATTAAGGACCTCACGCACCCCAGACATACTCTCTTCTGTCGGGAAAAAGATACACAAGTCTGAGGTCAAGTACCAACTGACTCAAGAACAGTTTCTTCCCTGCTGCCAACAGACTATTGAATGGTCCTGCATTGCATTAAGTTGATCTTTCTCTACACCCTACTATGACTGTAACACTACGTTCTGCACCCTCTCCTTTCCTTCTCTATGAACGGTATGCTTTGTATAACACGCAAGAAACAATGCTTTTCACTGTATACTAATACACATAATAATAAATCAAATCAGAATCAGTGACACTTCCATTATCCACCAGAAAAAAGGGAAATGGTCCCGTCTGGTCCAGAAATACCGGGAATGGAGACGAGTCCAATTGAAGTAATGGACGAAATAAATTGCCCTCTAATCTCTTATAAAATCTTGAATTAAATATATAGAAAGGGCTCGCTCTTGCTCTGTTATGAAGAAAGCTTCCACAGCAGCCTGCTGGCTGACAACACAGTACAGGCTTGTTATCTTTGCTCAGGTCATGTAGCCAGGGATCCCTGGCTGACAAGGGATATTGAGGCTCTGGTCAGGTAAAAGAAGGAAGCATACATTGGGTTTAGGCAATCGGGGACAAGTGAATCACTTGATGTGATTAAAAAGTGTAAGAGAACACTTCAGAGAGCAATCAGGAGGGCAGAAAGAGGGTATGATATAGATCTGGCAGGTAAGGTTAAAGAAAATCCCAAGAGGCTCTATAGCTATATTAAGAATAAAAGTGTGGCTACAGAGAGAATAGATCTTCTTAAAAATCAGCGTAGCTGTCTGTGTGTGGAGCCACAGGAGATGGCTGAGATTTTTAATGAATATTTCTCCCCATGTTTACTGAGGAGAATATCATGGGTGCTAAAGAAATAAGAGGTTATGTATTGGGCCACACACATGTTACTTGGGTGGAAATATCTTCAGCCTTAATGCACTTTAAGGTGGATAAATCCCCTGGGCCTGATCAAGTGTATTCTCGGATCTTTTGCGAGGCGAGGGAAGAAATTGCAGAGGCCCTTGCAGAGATATTTGCTTCTTCTCTTCCACTGGCAAAGTTCTGGAAGATTGAAGCGTGGCTCATGTTGTTCCGTTGTTTAAGACGAGTAGCAAAGAGAAGCCTGGTAATTGAAGGCCACTGAGCCTGACGTCAGTGGTGGATAAGTTACTGGAGAGAATTCTGAGGGACAGGTTCAGTGGTCAGCATGGACCAGTTGGGCCAAGGACCTGTTTCTGTGCTTTATTGCTCTATGGCCAGTGCTCCATTTGTTATCGGTCTTTATACTTCGAACAAGCTTTCTCTCATACTCAAATGTTTCCTCCCTTATCATTCTTTTCATCATTCTTGGCCATTTTTAATATTCTGACCAGTTGTCTGACCTGCCAGTCACCATTGCACAATTGTATGTATTAGAGTGGGCCAAGGCTGAGGCAGCTGTGTGATATATATTTTAAAAAGAGAATAGACCAACGTTTCGAGTGTGGATGACCCTTTTGTCAGAGTTCTCCACAGATGCTGTCAGACCCGCTGATATTTTCCAGCATTTGCTGTTTTTGTTTCAGATCGCAGCATCCGCAATATTTTGCCTTTAAATGTATTTATATATCCTTGTGGACTGTGTTAACAAATGAATTACTGACTGATATATAAAGCATCATGGGATTTAGCAGGCTTGACCACATTCCTATAGCTATTCAGTCATTAAAGACACAATCATGGAGCATTAAACTTGCCCAGCAGGGCCTCTCGTATCAGCAGACAGGCAGCTGCTTTGTGAGACAGCTACAAGTAGAGACAAAGTCAGAGATAAGAGTGTCCTGAGAAAAGAGATTCATTGTGAAGGCTCAGGGATGGTTGATGGATGTAGCAATTCTCATTCCCCAAAAGCTGTGAATCCCTGTCCCACACACACTCCCTCCATTCTCACTCTGCTGTATCTAATATTCACCCTCCCAATTCTCCTGAAGATGCTGATTCAAGCTGATTGACAGATCCATGTCCTGGACACAGCTGGAAATCTCCATGCAGGCTCCCAGACAGATATATGTCTATCTGACTGGACTAACAATGTGTGGAATGTACAGACTGGGGGAACAATGGGTGGGGGCGGGGCTCCCGGGTCCGCGCGCCTGAACCCGGAGACGTCACCGCGGAGCAGAGTGAATGCTATTGGCTGATTCAGGCAGCGCTCCATTGTGCCGTCACAATGACTCAGAGGGGCGTTCCCAGCACACAGTGTCCCATTGGCAGCAATATCACTGGTTACAGAAGCAAAACACTGCGGATTGGACACCAGCTCAGCGCGGCTGGCGGTCAAAGCCCCGCCCACCCCCACGTGGGATCGGGTTCCGCACCCACATTGTCTACATACGGCAGATTGACCAATGGCAACCCGTGGAGGACCGGATGGGTGCTGGTCCTTCAGCCAATCAGAGTCCGGACTTGTGTCCATGGCCGCACGCAGCTTCCTCCATTCCGGCCCAGCAAAGCTGCTCCTCTCTGAATGAAGATTGAGCTTCAGACAGATTAATATTGTACTGTCGCTACCTTAGATATTTCCAGTCATTCACCTCTTGCTTATTAGAGTCATTAGTCTTTGGATTTCTTCTCCACAGGGATCAGTGGAGGGTGAGAGTCATTGAATATATTCCAGGGTGAGTTACACTGATTTTTGATTGATAAACGAGTCAAGCGTTATGGGAAACAGGTAGGGAAATGGAGAGAAAGTTAAGATGAGGAAGGATTTCCTCACTCAAGTATGTGGTGACGTTTTGGAACTATGCACCCCAGAGGACTGTGGAGCCTCAGTCATCGAGAAATTTCAAGCCAGAGATTGATAAGTTTTGAGATATTGAAGACATTGAGGCATCGAGCCATCTGGGGGATAGCGTGGGAAATGGCGCTGAGCTAGATCGGCCAATTCTCAATCAATGATTGAGGCAGTTTGATGGGCTGAATGGCCAACTGCAGTCCGATTTCTTATAATTTTTGTGTCCAGGACAGGAAGCAGTGAGCATGGATCTGTCAATCAGCCTCAATCAGCACCTTCAGGAGAATCGGGAGGGTGAATATTAGATACAGCAGAGTGAGAATGGAGGGAGAGTGTGTGGGATGGAGATTCACAGCTCTTGGGGAATGAGAGAGGAAATAATGTTCCATGGAAACAGGAATTGTGTCTTCTGAATTTCTATCTTGTGATGGCTTTAATAAACTCATTTTACAGGATATTGAAAGAGGAATCACGTTCTGAAATCTCAAACGTCACGTCTAGATCTGACAGAGTCATATTCCTTGGGAGCTGAATATCATCGGCCTTTGAATCGAGAAGGAGAAAAGTTTGTCCAGTCTGTCGATTTGAAAAAAATTCAAACATCAGTGTGACTGGAAAAGCTTCCACACTCGAATTAGAGTGTTGCAGTGCACTGAGTAAAGAGCTTTAAGCAGTTACACAGCCTGAATAAATATCACACCATTCACAGCGGGGAGAGACTGTACTCGTGTTCTGTGTGTGTATGAGGCTTCTACTGATTGTCCACCCAAGAGAGAGGCAAGGACACCTGCACCATGAAGAAACCATGGAAATGTGCGGACTGTGGGAAGAGATACAGAACCCCATCTCAGCTGGAAGCTCATCGGCGCAGTCACACTGGGGAGAGGCCATTCATCTGCTCTCACTGTAGGGAGGGATTCACTCGGTTATCCATCCTGAAGCAACACCAGCGAGTTCACACTGGGGAGAGGCCGTTCACTTGCTCTCAGTGTGGGGAGGGATTCACTCAGGCATCCGCTCTGTGGAGACACCAGCAGGTTCACACTGGGGAGAAACCGTTCACCTGCTCTCAGTGCGAGAAGGGATTCACTCGGTTATCCCAGCTGCAGACACACCAGCGAGTTCACACTGGGGAGAGGCCATTCATCTGCTCTCAGTGTCGGGAGGGATTCACTGACTTATCCAGCCTACGGTCACATCAGAGAGTTCACACTGGGGAGAGGCCATTCACCTGCTCTCAGTGTGGGAAGGGATTCACTCAATCATCCACCCTGCAGAAACACCAGCGAGTTCACACTGGGGAGAAACCGTTCACCTGCTCTCAGTGTGGGAAGGGATTCAGTCAGTCATCCAATCTGCAGATACACCAGCGGGTTCACACTGGGGGGAAACCATTCACATGCTCTCAGTGTGGGAAGGGATTCACTCTGTCATCCACCCTGCGGAGACACCAGCGAGTTCACACTGGGGAGAGGCCATTCACCTGCTCTCAGTGTGGGAGGGGATTCACTCAGTCATCCAATCTGCAGATACACCAGCGAGTTCACACTGGGGAGAGACCGTTCACCTGCTCTCAGTGTGGGAAGGGATTCAGAGTTTCATCCCAGCTGCTGAGACATCAACAAGTTCATGAGTGATTCCAGGGATTGGATTCTGCTGTTATTGTTTCTGCTTTCAATTACATCCAGGACTGCATTTTGTTCATTCTCACAGTTGGTCAATGGGGAGGGTCGGAGGGTTTCTTTCTGCTGGACTGGCCGGTCTCATGACTTTGCCTCCAGTGGGCTGATGCTCTTTGAATCTTGTTGCAAATACCTGGTTTCAAATTTCACACGGATCACAGATTGACAGGGTGTTAGGAAGTTTGGAGATATTGAGTCAGCATTTCTGTTTGAAACCCCCCAAATCCCATCCAATTTCCTTTGTAATTATTTATTGTCTCCACTTCCTCCACCGTCATAGGCAGCGAGTTCCAGCTCATTACCACTCACTGCATCAAAATATTCTTCCTCACAACCCTTGCATTTCTCACTGTATTGAATAACTGTGTAAGCTGTCTGTATCTGTGACTTGGAGCTGAGAGTTGTATTAGAATGATGTCTCTGTGATTACTGTATTAGAGAGCTGTGTCAGAGCTGTGACTTTGAGCTGTATCACAGGAGGGTGCTCCTCCAGAGCTTTCTCTGGGGTAGTTCCCTCTGGGCTTGAAGCATGAATAAACTATTGTAACATGTCCCTGGGTTTCCTGTGGTTAGTTGGAAAAAATACATCACAACAGGACAATAAGGGAATTGGAATAACTCCCCTTGGGTGTGGTTGAATGGAATATATCAATCTGGTATCCACCTGCATTCTAGTGAAAGTCTGGAATGTGTCGATGGGATGAATAAGTCGATCACTTTCTCTGGGAGATATTTACATCCTTGTCCATGAACTTTGTTTTAAAGAAATCCACATTTGAAAGCCCGGCCACGACATGAAACATCAGCACCATAACAGGGGGAGATAAGAAAGACAGTCACATTTTGATCTTTTCACTCGTGCATCTGAGAGTTAAGAATGTGTGACATGATTTTGGGATACCAGAGTGTGCAGATGTGATTTGTTACATGTGAAAAATAGCAAGCCTAAATTCATGGTGAGATGGAGTGAAGAGCGGGTCCCAAACACACACAGCTACTTGAGACACAGCAGGAGATGAAATGGTTCATGTGGCCAGGGGATTGAGACAACATTGTGACATCATCAAGGCATTGACACTCCAGAGAGAAACTGAGTTCAAAACAATCAGGATCCAATTAAACACACTGCACATGCTCACAAAGTGAGGAAAATTACAGTAAAATGGATCATATTATAGATTAGGACAATTAACCGCTTGGGAGAAATAATACTGAGTAAGAACTGTCCACAAGTTGGATAGGGGTAAAGAGAGAGCTGGAGAATCTTTTACATCCATGCTTGATCTGTTGCTTGAAGCATCTGTCCTTTTGTACAAGTAACCTAGAACTCACGATGCTCTTTCGGAAGACAAGATCAACCAGGTGTTACCCCAGGCGGGGCCAGAACAGAACTGGAAAATAACGGAGTGAAATTGAGTGAGGGGTCAGAGAGAGAGTTCTCCCCCCTCAAGGTGTGGACTGTAAGAATCCTGGGGGACCCCCAACTTTGGGTTTTCTTGCTAATTAGTGAACATTATATTAGATTCTATGACTGGCTGTGCATTGATTTTGAATTTGATTGTTACACTTCTCCTGTTTTTATTCCTGTTGTGATTACGCTCTGGGTAAGGATGGTTGACAGGTGACAGGATGGAAGTTGTGGTTTGGGTCATTAACCAAATGTTTTATTGATCCGAAAGGTGTAAAAGGGGCCAAATGTCAGCAGAGATCCAGCAGAGCTGAGAACAGACGACTTGCTGTGTGGGAGCAGGGGGATAAACAGCTCCTAGAGGACAGAGAAAACAGGAGTGCCTTGAATCCTAGATGACACCAGGGTGTGAAGGCCACTATGTTTTCACTGCTTGGCATGGGAATGCTGACTCCCTGTACCAGGGACGGAGCGTGGGAAGACAATTGTTTGAGAGTTTGACGTGGCTTGTGCGGGTACAGATGGTTCAATGACACGTTTTGTAATTGGTCCGTTCAAATGTTAGCCGGGCAATGATTGGGTTAAATCAGTCTCCATAGTCTTTGTGATGTAACAAAGTATAAGAAGGGATTCCCGAGCACAGAGATTTGTCGAGGTTTTACATATTGCATTGACTGGTGCCATGGCATCTGGAGCAGAGCAGGGAGCATTTCCGTGGAGATGCTGCTTCTACCCAGAGTGTAATGGTAATGCTGCTGCACTTTGGCGACTGCTCAGACATTAGCCTGTGTCGCTCTTATTGATACTGAATAAAATCTAACCACTGTCACCAATAAGGGTTATCACTGGGAATCATTTCAGAGTTTGGGAAAAGGGGAGAAAGGGTTAATTGATTCCCTGGACCCCATTTTCTAACATCGCTGAGTCAAAAATAAAATCCCATCCCCCCCTCTGGCTCCTTTGCCAATTACCTCAGAGGGACTCACTTTCTGTTAAAGAGCCTGCCAACCCCTCTCACCCACTTTCCCTAAAGTGCATCAATCTCATCAGGAAAAGTCCAGAACAATCAAATATTTTTACTGATAAAAGTTTATTAATGAAACAGAACATGGTTAAAACAAACAGAAAATGACTTGAGGATCAAAGACAACCAGAGTAAAAGGATGTTCACAATGTACTGGACCCAAATGGTTTCTCTTCAGCTCCTCTGTCCCCTGTTCCTGTGACTCCCCGCTTTGGATACAGGGACACTGAACCCCGGGGGTCACGTCACCATCAGCCCTGGTCACCCCCTCCCGAGCCCCGATTGGTTGGAGGCCCATTTCCCAGTCAGTCCTCCAGCGCCTTCCTGTCTCTCTATTAGTGCGACGCCCAGGGCAGTTTCCCAACTGACATGCAGGCCTGTTATTCGCAGCTAAATTCAGCCCTCAGCTCCGTTGCCTGGCTGTCATTGACACGAGCAACAGAGACAGAAAGGTGCCCCAGGCTCAAATGGGAAGTCAAAACTTGTGGCTCTAAACCAACACTTCAACATTTGTCAGTCAAATCCATGTTATTTACACTGGGAGTTTTTATGATGAGATTAATTGATGTGTTCGGCTGGTCAGCAAGCTCGATAAGCACTGATTCCAGATTGTTCAATACTTCTGTCTTGAATCACAAAATCTTCTCACTTTATCCCCTTCCTGAACTGAATTCCATTATCCTGAGCAGCTGTGGGTGTCACCTCTCTGTGTAAACTCCTGCCCCTTTTTATAAGGCTCTCTCATTCCTTATTGTGGGTCAATTCTTTAATGGTTGAGGATCGCTCTGTGATGTAGTGAGTGTTTATCCGGTCAGTCAATGTTTCTGATGTCAGTCAGAACGTCCATCGTTACTTTTCACCTGTTTCTTACTCTGTGTTTTATAAAAATAAAGTTTTCAAACTTTTACAGAATGGTCAGCTTTAAGGTTTCTTTAGTTCATGATGAGGTCATCCAAAGGTCAAAGCCTCTCTTTTCTCCTTCCCGTTTAACTAAGGGTCTGTGGAATATTCCATTCATGGGGAGGTGGTGGGAATGTCGCTGGCCGAGTAATGCAGAGACCCAGCAAAGGATCTGGGGACAGGCAGCTGGTGGGATTTGAATTCAGTGAATCAATTTGGAATTATATAAAGTTAGTCTCAGTAACGGTGACCATGAAATTGTCATCGATTGTTGTAAAAACCTGTCCAGTTCACCCTATTAATGCTCCCTATTAGGGAAGGAAATCTGCCATCCTTACCCGGTCTGGCCTACATGTGAATCCAGACCCACACAGCGATGTGGGTGAATCTTAACTGCCCCTCTGAAATGGCTGAGCAAGTCACTCCATTCAGGGGCAATCATTCTAGACACCCACCACCCTCTGTGAAAAAATTGCCCCTCTGGACCCTTTTGTATCTCTCCCCTCTCACCTTAAACCTATGCCCTCTGTCTGTGTGGAGTTTGCACATTCTCCCCGTGTCTGCGTAGGTTTCCTCCGGGTTCTCCAGTTTCCTCCCACAATCCAAAGATGTGCAGGTTTGATGCATTGGTCATGCTAAATTCTCATTCAGTGTACCCGAACAGGTGCCACGGTGCAGCGATTAGGGGATTTTCACAGTAACTTAATTGCAGTGTTAATGTAAGCCCACTTGTGACTAATAAATAAACGTTACTTTACTTAGACCTTTATAAGATCACCCCCAAGTCTCTTACGCTCCAGGGAAAAAACACCCAGTCGATCCAGCCTCTCCTTATACCTTAAACCATCAAGGCCTGGTAGCATGCTAGTAAATCTTTTCTGCACTCTTTCTAGTTTAATAATATCCTTTCTATAATCGGGTGACCAGAACTGTACACAGTATTTCAAGTGTGGCCTTACCAATGTCTTGTACAACTTCAACAAGACGTCCCAACTCCTGTATTCAATGTTCTGACCAATGAAACCAAGTATGCTGAATGCCTTCTTCACCACGCTGTCCACCTGTGACTCCACTTTCAAGGAGCTGTGAACATGTACCCCTAGATCTCTTTGTTCTGTAACTCTCCCCAACGCCCTACCATTAACTGAGTAAGTCCTGCCCTGATTCAGTCTACCAAAATGCATCACCTCGCATTTATCTAAATTAAACTGCATTTGCCATTCATCAGGCCACTAGCCCAATTGATCAAGATCCCGTTGCAATCTGAGATAACCTTCTTCACTGTCCACTGTGCCACCAATCTTGGTGTCATCTGCAAACTTACTAACCATGCCTCCTAAATTTTCATCCAAATCATTATTATAAATGACAAATAAGAGTAGACTCAGCATTGATCCCTGTGGTGCACCACTGGTCACAGGCCTCCAGTTTGAAAAACAACCCTCTATAACCACCCCCTGTCTTCTATCATCCAGCCAATTTTGTATCCATTTAGCTACTTCACCCTGGATCCCATGAGATTTAACCTTATGCAACACCTCCCTTGCTAAAGTCCTCATTAGATATCAATTCTACCTGTTACCTACATTTCACTGAACCAGTCTATATTTTCATCACCAGACTACACTGGCAGCAATGTCAACATCTTTCTAACTTGATCGATTCTATTGAGGAGCTGACAAGGGTGACCATTGAGGGTAGAGCAGTGGATGTTGTGAGCATGGATTTTAGTGAGGCTTTCAACAAGGTCCCTCATGGTCGGCTCATCCAGAAGATTAAGATGCATGGGATTCACGGTGACTTGGCCGCTTGGATTCAGAATTGATTTGCCCATAGAAGTCAGAAAATAGTGGTGGAAGGGTGTTTTTCTGACTGGAGGTCTGTGACGAGTGGTGTTCTGCAGGGATCCGTACTGGGACCTTTGCTCTTTGGGATACATATAAATGACTTGAATGAAAACGTGGATGGGTGGGTTAGTAAGTTTGCAGACAACACAAAGCTAGATGGAGTTGTAGATAATGTAGAAGGTTGTCAAAGGATACAGTGGGATGTAGATCAGCTGCAGATATGAGCGCAGAAATGGCAGATGGAGTTTAATCCGGGCAAGTGTGAGGTGCTGCACTTTGGGAGATCAAATGTTAAGGGTAAGTATACAGTTAATGGCAGACCCCTGAACAGCATTGATCTTGGGGTTCAAGTCCAGAGCTCCCTGAAATTGGCCACACCAGTAGATAGGTGGTAAAGAAGGCAGATGGCATGCTTGCCTTTATTGAGTCTGACATCCTTTATTCAGGATGTCATGTTGCAGCTTTATAAAACCTTGGTTAGACCGCACTTAGAATAGTGCATTCAATTCTGTTCGCTACATTACAGGAAGGATGCAGAGGATTTGGAGAGGGTGCAGAAGATGTTTACCAGGATGCTGCCTGGACTGGAGGGGATGAGCTATAATGAGAGGCTGGACAAACTCTGAAACTGCAGAGATTGAGGGGAGAGCTGATTGAAGTCTATAAAATTATGAGAGACAGAGATAGGGTTGACAGTCAGAATCTTTTTCCCCAGAGTTAAAATTTCTAATACTAGGGGGCATGCACTTCAGGAGAGAGGAGGAAAGTTCAAAGGAGATGTGAGGGGCAAGTTTTTCCTTTACACAGAGAGTGGTCGTGTCTGGAACAGATACGATAGGGGCGTTTAGATAAACACAAAAATATGCAAGGAATATGGACCAAGGGCAGGCAGAACGGATAAGTTTAATTTGGCATCATGTTCGACCCAATATCGTGGGCTGAAGGGTCTGTTCCTGTGCTGTACTGTTCTACGTTCTATTTGTGATCTCCATTTAGAAAAAGGAAATAAAGGCACTGGAGAAGGGGCAAGAAAGATTCACAAGAATAATCCCAGAACTGTAATCACTTGTGAACTCGCTGGTGTTTCACCAAGTTTGCTGACCGAGTGAATCCCTTCCCACACACAGAGCAGGTGACCAGCCTCTGCCCAGTGTGAACTCGCTGATGTACCCGTAGGTTGCATGACTGAGCGAATCCCTTCCCACAGTCAGAGCAGCTGAACGGTCTCTCCCCAGTGTGAATGCGCTGGTGGGTAATCAGCTCATGAGAGCTTTTGAAGCCACTCCCACAGTCAGAACATTTAAAGGGTCTCTCCGGGGTGTGAGTGATGTTGTGTCTGCGGAGGCTGGATAACTGAGTGAATCCTTTCGCACACACCGAGCAGGTGAATGGTCTCTCCCTGGTGTGAACTCGCTGATGGTTCAGCAATGCTGAAGATATTCTAAATCTCTTTGAGCAGTGAGAGCAGCTGAACGGCCTCTCCTCAGTGTGAATGCGCTGGTGGACGATCAGTTTCTGAGAGCTTTTGAAGCCATTCCCACAGTCACAGCATTTAAAGGGTCTCTCATTGGTATGAATGACTCGGTGTGTCTTCAGGCTGGATGACTGAGTGAATCCCTTCCCACACACAGAGCAGGTGAACGGTCTCTCCCCAGTGTGAACTCGCTGGTGTATCTGCAGGTTGGATGAAGTTCTAAATTTCTTTGTGCAGTGAGAGCAGCTGAACGGTCTCTCCTCAGTGTGAATGCGCTGGTGGGACACCAGATCCTGAGAGCTTTTAAAACCACTCCCACAGTCACAGCATTTAAATGGTCTCTCATTGGTATGAGTGAGATTGTGTTTCTGCAGGCTGGATAACTGAGTGAATCCCTTCCCACACACAGAGCAGGTGAATGGTCTCTCCCCAGTGTGACTGCGTTGATGAATTTCCAGCTGAGATGGGGATATGAATCCCTTCCCACAGTTCCCACATTTCCACGGTTTCTCCATGGTGCGGGTGTCCTTGTGACTCTCCAGGTTAAACAATCAGTTAAATCTCAGACAGGTCACGGGTACAATCTCTCCCCGCTGTGAATGCTGCGATGTATTTTCAGGCTGTGTAACTGGTTAAAGCTCTTTCCACACTCAGTGCACTGGAACACTCTCACTCGGGTGTGTGTATCTCAGTGCATTTCTAGTAACAGTGATGTTTACAATCTTTTGAAGCCAAGAGGCCAAACAAGCATTTCTCCTGTTAGATTCAAAGGCCGATGATATTCAGGTCCCAAGAAATCGAGTCACTCTGTCAGATCTCGATGTGATGTTGGAGATTTCTGTCTGATTTCTCCTTGTCTAATATCCTGTAAGTCAATTTAGAAAAAAAACATTGCAATTCAGAATATGATCGAAATTCAAATCTACATTTCTCGTTTATGGAGTATTCTTTAAAGACACAGTCATGGAGCATTAAACTTGCCCAGCAGGGCCTCCCGTATCAGCACACAGGCAGCTGCTTTGTGAGACTGCCAGCAGTACAGACAAGTCAGAGATAAGGGTGTCCTCAGAAGTGGGATTCATTGTGAAGGCTCAGGGACGGTTGATAAGATGCAGCAATTCTATGATTCTAATGAACATTCTTTCCTCTCTCATTCCCCAAAAGCTGTGAATCTCCATCCCACACACTCTCCCTCCATTCTCACTCTGCTGTATCTCATATTCACCCTCCCAATTCTCCTGAAGGTGCTGATTGAGGCTGATTGACAGATCCATGCTCACTGCTTCCTGTCCAGCACAGAAATCAGAACAAATAGGAGCTGCAGTCAGCATTCGGCCCATCGAGTCTGCTCAACCATTCATTGAGATTATTGGTTGATCTACCTCTGCATTATTTTCCCCACACTGTCCCCCATATCCATCGATATCTTCAATATCTAGAAACCTATCAATCCCTCTCTTGAAAATTTTTGATGACTGAGGCTCTATAGTCCTCTGGGGTAGAGAATCCAAAACATCACCACATCCTTGAGTGAAGAAATCCTTCCTCATCTGAGCTTTCTCTCCATTTTCCAGCCTGTTCCCAATAATTATTGACTCCCTTGTCATTCAAACACTGTCTAACTCATCCTTGAATATATTCAATCCCTCCACTGGTCCCTATGGAAGAGAAATCTAGATACTAACAATTCTCTGAGGGAAGAGATTGTTGGAAATATATAATATAGCTGCAGTCCAAAATTACACAGCCAGATATAATAAGTGTATTTTATTACAGAGCTATAAATAATATATCTAATCTGTACCATTTATAGGGGAGTTGATAGCCTTGTGGTATTAATCACCAGATTATTAATCCAGAAATTTAGCTGATGTTCTGGGGACCCGGGTTCGAATCCTGCCACAGCAGATGGTGGAATTTGAATTTTAAAACAAAATCTAGAATTAAGAATCTACTGATGAACGTGAAACCATTGTCGATTGACCAAAAAACCCATTTGGTTCATTCATGTGCTTTAGGGAAGGAAATCTGCCGTCCTTACCCAGTCTGGCCTACATGTGACTCCAGAGCCACAGCAATGTGGTTGACTCTCAGCCAGCTTCTGAAATGGCCGAGCGAGCCATTCAGTTCAAGGGGAATTAGGGATGGGCAATAAATGCTGGCCCAGTTTGCAATGCCCGTGTCCCAAGGATGAATAAAAAACATCAGACACGTCTCTGTCCTATATTAGTTTACTGTCCCCTTTAATATATTTCAGAAATTAGATGGGGACATGAAGGAAATGAAGTTGCAGGGGAAAGGGAATATAGAAAGGGAATGGGACTGACTGGATTGTTCTACAGAGAGTCGGCATGGATTCGAGTTACTGAATGGACTCCTTCTGCGCTGTAATGACTCAATGAGTGAAAATATATAACATAGCTTCAGTGCTACATTACAAAACGAGAATTAATAATAAATGTACTCTGTTTCAGAACCATAAATAATATACCAAATCTACAATATAACAACACTAGGCATATCTCTGTCCTATATTAATTTATTGTCCTTTTAAATGTCAGCCATCACCTGGGGAAACCAGCCCTTTAATTGTGAACATTAGGAAAGGGACCATCCTTTTAGCCAGACAAATCAATGTGTCAAGCTGAGGGAGCAAAGGATGTCAATGTCTTTAAGAGAAAGAGAGACCTGGGCCAACCTTTCCAGAGTCTGCAGCCCCCCTGGATTCACTCCGTTTCCCTTCAGTTGCTGCAAGTCCCCAATTTCCCCAGAATGAGAAAAGAAATGGAAAGGAAGAGAAAATAAAGTGTTTTACTCACAGATGTTGATGACTGGAGAAGTTTGAGTCTGTGTCTGAAGCTCAATGTTCATTCAGAGAGACCTCTTTTTAGGTCAAACCAAGTAAACAAACTCAAATTAAATCAGGACAAAGTAAAAGGGGCAGCTCCCCAAAAAGGAGGGGGAACAGCCCGAACAGAAATCAAAATGCAAAGGAAACTTTAAAAAAACATCAAATTAAAATGTGGTTATTAGGGTCAATAATGCACCCCAACCCCTGCGGTGCCCAGCGGGCGCGGAAAGCGTCAACCTCGCCCGTGGACACCGCATGCTCCCTCTCCAGGGACACCTGGCCGCGAACGTAGCCGCGGTAGAGGGGAAGACAGTCAGGATGGACGGCCCCCTCGATCGCCCGCTGCCTGGACCGGTAAATGGCGCGTTTCGCCAGGCCCAGGAGCAGGTTCACGAGGAGGTCGCCATCCCGACCCTCCCCTCTCCGCACCGGGTGTCCGTAGATCAGGAGCGTGGGACTGAAGTGCAAACAAAACATCAATAAAAGATTCTTCAGGAAAACATAAAGGGAGTGCAGCCTAAGACACTCAACATAGACATGGTCCACGGACTCCACAAGGCCACAGAAAGGGCAGTCTTCGGAGCCCGTGAACCAGTGAATCCTACGGTTGTGCGGAACTGCTGCATGCATCACCCTCCACCCCAGGTCCCCGACGTAATTGGGGGAGATCCCTCCGTAGAGGGAACTCCAGCGGGGACCTCCGCCGCCCGGCGGCAACGAGGCCCGCCAAGGTGTATCCGGGCGACAGGCGAGGAGGCGGTAGTGGAAGGTGTGCAGCAGCAGCCCG
Source organism: Mustelus asterias (assembly GCF_964213995.1). Taxonomy (NCBI): domain Eukaryota; kingdom Metazoa; phylum Chordata; class Chondrichthyes; order Carcharhiniformes; family Triakidae; genus Mustelus; species Mustelus asterias. The sequence continues at coordinate 417,595 of NW_027590250.1, forward strand.
CACAGGAAACGCCTCCGCGCGGTAGAAAAAGGCACGGAGGGCATTTCCGCGAGGCGGCTCAGGCTGTGGGGCACCTCACCCAGGGGAGGGGGCTGAGGCTTTGGGCCAATGTGGAATTCCGCCCGAACAGGGGAACGCTCGGGCGGGATCCCACCGCACGCCTGCGCCGTCTCAAGTTTGCGTGCAGTTTCGGGGCCGAGCACGACCGTCCTAAGGTCTAGGATGGCTTTGGCCGCGCGCCGGACGGACGTCCCCGCGCGCTCAGCCAGCACGCGGGGACTCATCCAGCCCGCTCCTCCGCCATCGAGCACGTCCCCGATTCTGGTCACCCCGGCGTCCACAGCCCCCCTCTCCGCCAGCCACCTGAAGTTATACGGCTGGAGGAGCGGATTCCTGAGCAGCGGCTCTCGCACGAGAGCCGCTACTCCTGACGGGGGAGAGCTGCGTCGCGAGGCGACCTTGTTCCAGACAGTGAGGAGGTCCTGGTAAAAGACGGGAGCTCCTGCAGGGCGGTCGAAGCACGCCCCAGTTCGATATGCAGGAGCTGCACGTCATAATTGAGGCCGTGCCACTGGCGGAAGAAATACGTCGCCATGGCACACCACTGTGGAGGGGGCTCAATGTAAAGGTACCTCTGCAGGGCCTGGAGGCGGAAGGTCGCTATCTGAGTGCGGAGGCACACCAGACCTTGTCCGCCCTCCTCAAGCGGGAGATACAGGACCGCAGCAGGGACCCAGTGCAGTCGATTGCCCCAGAAGAACCGCACGAGGGTTTTCTGGATATCGGTGACAAAGCCAGGGGGAGGGGTCAAAGGGACCAGCCGGTACCACAGCATGGAGGCGAGCAGCTGGTTTATGACGCGAGCTCGCGCCCCGTAGGACAGCACTCGGAGCAGTCCTGTCCAGCGACTCAGGCGGGCGGAGACTTTGGCCTCCAGCTCCCGCCAGTTCGCCGGCCAGGATTCCTCGGCTGGGCAGAGATGGGCCCCCAAGTAGAGGAGGTCGGTCCTGCTCCAGGTGAAAGGCCTGAGCTCCTCCGGAAGGGGGTCCGTCTCCCAAGGACCGACAAGGAGTCCGGAGCACTTGGCCCAGTTGATCCTGGCGGAGGACGCGGCGGAGTACACCGCCTGGCATTCTCGCATCCTCCGCAGGTCAGCCGGGTCCGTGAACATGAGGAGCACGTCGTCGGCGTAAGCTGACAGGACCACCCCTACGTCCGGTCCGCGCAGGACCAAACCTGACAACCTCCTCCGCAAGAGGCGCAGGAATGGCTCCACGCATACGGAATACAGTTGGCCGGACAAGGGGCAGCCCTGCCGTACTCCTCTCCCGAAGCGAAGGGGCGCCGTCAGGGACCCGTTAACCTTAATCAGACACTCTGCGGCAGAGTACAGTAATCGGATCCGGGCGACAAAATGCGTCCCGAACCCGAATGCCCGCAGAGTCCCGAGTAAATACTCGTGCTCCACCCTGTCGAACGCCTTCTCCTGATCTAATGACAAGAAGGCGCCCGACAGACCAGCCCTCTGGGTGTGATGGATTAGGTCCCGGACCAGGTGGAGATTGTCATGTATGCAACGGCCCGGGACCGTGTAGGACTGGTCAGGGTGGATCAAGTGGTCCAGCACGGATCCAAGGCGTGAAGCCATAGCCCTGGCAAAGATTTTATAATCCGTGCTGAGGAGGGAGACCGGGCGCCAGTTCTTGAGCAGGTGGAGATCCCCCTTCTTGGGCAGCAGGGCAATGACGGCCCTGCGCCACGAAAGGGGCATCTCCCCGGTAGCGACGCTCTCCCCCAGGACCCCCGCGTAGTCGCTCCCCAGGACGTCCCAGAACGCCCTGAAGAACTCTACTGTCAGCCCGTCCAGCCCAGGGGCCTTGCCCCGGCTGAGCCCATTTAGGGCGCCGGTCAGCTCGGCCATGGTGGTAGGGGCCTCGAGCCTGCCGACGCCCTCCGGGCTGACCTGCGGCAGGTCCTCCCACAGAAATCTGCGGGCATCCTCACTGGACGGATCCGGAGAGAAGAGCGAGGTGTCATACTCCCGGGCAATGGCCCGGATGCCCTCCGGATCCGAGACGGGGGAACCGTCGTCGGCCAGCAGCGCAAGGAGCTGCTGACGGTTAGCCCGCCCTCTTTCCAGCGAGTAGAAGAAGGGGGAGCCGCGGTCCAGGTCCACCTGGAACTGGAGCCGCGACCTCACGTACGCGCCGCGAGACCTGGCAAGCTGCAGGTCCCGCAGCGCGTCCTTCTTCTCCCTGTATTCCGAACGCAGGGCCGGGTCCGCGTCAGGCCGACTGAGACGTGCCTCCAGGTCGAGCACCTCCTTCTCCAACTCCTCGAGCCTGGATTTCCGCCTCTTTGTCGACCCCCTCGCGTACCCCTGACAGAAGGTACGGACGTGAGTCTTGCCCACATCCCACCAGAGCCTCAAGGAGGGGAAGCCTCCCCGCTTCCTTCTCCAGCCGGCCCAGAATCGACGGAACGAGTCCAGGAAGCGCTCGTCCTCCAGCAGCGAGTTGTTAAAGTGCCAGTACGCGGACCCCCGCCGGATGCGAGACGGCGCAAAGTCCGCCCACACCAGGCTGTGGTCCGTGCTCGACACCAGCCGCATGGAGACAGAGGACACGCCGGACACGTGCGCCTTCGAAATGTAAAGGCGGTCGAGCCTGGACGCTCCGACTCCAGGCCTCACGAAAGTGAAGGCGCTGGAGCCAGGATGGAGATGTCTCCAGACGTCCACCAAGTCGTGGGACCCGATCAGGTCCCGCAACTTCACCACCGCCGGAGTGCGCAGCCAGGGGCCGGTGCGGTCCCGTGCCTCGAGGATGCAGTTGAAATCTCCCCCGAGGATAATGCATTCGCCCCCCGCGATGGTGTCGATGTGAGCGGACACTTTCTCGTAGAAAGTCGTTTGCTGCGGTCCAGCGGTCGGGGCGTAGACATTCAGCAAGTGAATGACCACGCCCCCCTCACGGACCGTCAAGTGCAGCAACCGGCCTGGCACCGGCTCCTTGACCCCCAAGATCTCCGGCTTATAACGCGGGGCCAACAAGATAGCCACCCCGCAAGAAGCGAGCGTGAGGTGGCTCATGTAGACCCCCCCTCGCCACTCCAGGAGCCATTGGGCTTCGTCTCCCGGAACGGTGTGGGTTTCCTGCAGGAAACACACCGCATACTTCCCGTCACGGAGGACCGAGAAGTTCTGGAACCTGCGGTGTGGCCCACTGCTGCCGTTGATGTTGAGGCTGGCTATGGTCACCTTCATGTCAGCAGCTTTGTGCCACCGTCACCACTTAACTAGGTGTGTGGGGGGCGCTGGCGCAATTCTCACCAGTCCACCCCCCACCTTTTCGAGCCTGTGGAGGAACCGCAGTACCCAGCGCCGCTCTATTTTCTCCAGGCCCGCGGAGGCATGCGAGCATGCCTTCACGGACCGGACGAGCTGCGCCAGGTCCGGCCAGCGGCCGAGGGCTAGCCGGATTATGTCGGAGCGACCGGAATGGCTACGGATAAAGACCCTGAGGTCCTTGGAGGGGATGAGGGACGACTCGGTGGGGGGCACGAGGGAGTCCCCCGCCTCGCTCTGGGCAGACTCTGAAAGTGTCCCCGTGCCCTCCACCGAGCCGCTGACCTCCTCAGGGCGGTCGCCCCTCGACTCCGAGTCCCCCGCCGCAGGACGTACGGCGGGCGGCACGGAGCCACCAACTAGCCCTAGCCCCTCCCCGATCCCACCCCCAGGATCGGTGGAGGAGGGGTTCCCCCCGGGCTCACCTTTCCCGGATTGCGGGCCCCCGTGCGACGGCGGCCCAGACCCCCCCCCCGCCCCAGACGCTTGGACACCCCCCAGGTCCGGTGTATCCTTCGGACTGAGGTTGGGGATGTCCAGCGTCCAAGGTCGGGACGGAGAGGACGAGTGGATCGTCTCTTCGCCGCCGCCGCACGAGGACATGAACATTGGAGTGTCGCCCCAGTCCCCCGACAGACTGAAGAAGAACTCCGGGTTGTAACCGGCCGGGTGGAACGGAACCGTGGGGGCCCCGCTGCCACCCGGCCCCGGAGACTCCTCGCCGGGGGACTGAGGCAACACATGCTTGGATTTACAGGGTGCCTTGCCCCCTTTTTTCGCGGGACAAGGCACAAAGACAGGTGGGGGCACGGCAGGAGATGACTCACAAGGGGGGAGGGGCACGCAGACCTCGAACTCTACGGTGCCCGAGGGGCCCCGCCTCTTTTTGTTAACCTGCCCTCGGGCAGGCGAGGCCCCTCGCCCTCCGCCCCTCTTCGCCTTGCCACGCCCCCCCTGCTCTCCCGTCACTTCCCCCCCGAGGTGGCGGCGTCGCCAGTTTTGCCGGCTCGGGGTCGCTTACCCCCCCATGCTCGGGCCCATGATCCCGGGCGCCGGACCCAGCACTAGGCCCCGGAGAGCCCACGGGCCCGGCAGATGGCGGTGGTGGGGGGGGGGGGCCCAGGTGGAGACTGAGGCGGTCCCCGAGCCGGCTGCCGGGGTGGTTGGGGTGTTTTCCCTGGGGGCCGGGGTTCCGGTACCCCCCTTCTTTTTTGTAGGTCCCTTATGGGCCTTTTGGCCGCGCGGGGGCTCCGCTCCCCCCCCCGCCGGCAGCTGAGGTGGCAGCTGCTGCCGGCGTGGCCTCCCCTCGCGGGGGGGCAGATGGTACTCGCTTGGGGGGAGAGGGGGCTGCGGTGCCAGCTGCGGCCGCCTTGGGTTGGTGGTCGGCGGCCTTGGAGACGGGGCAGTTTTTCCTCACGTGCCCCGCCTCCTTACAGGCATGGCACCGCACACCGTCCGCGGACCAAAAGACCCGGTACGTGGTCCCCTCGTGGGGGACATTGAACCCTCCCTCCAGTTCCTCCTCCCGGGCCAGGCGGACAAAAACCTGGCGCCGGAAGGAGTATATGTGGCGGAGGGAGGGGTCCCGAAGGCCGAGCGGGATCGGCTGCACCCCGGACCTGACCTCCCCCAGTAGATGGAGGTGGGGGAGGAGGAGCTCACTCGGTAGGAAGGGCGGGACGTTCGATATTACTATCTTGTGGGCGGTGGCCTCCAATGGGTCCACCGCCAGGAACGTCCCGCCCACCGTGAGCCCCTTTTCCAGGGCGAGGCGAACCGCCCGCTCGGCCTTCAGGAAGAATACGGCCCGGCCGTACATCTTAGAGGCCGCGACAATGGCTGAGGGGCCGACAACCCCAGCCATTGCCTTGACGCAGGCCTCGATAGACATGTCGGGGTGGGCGTAGCACTTCACCCCGAGCTGCCGCGTGATTAAAGAGAATGGCGGCAGGGCCTTGGGAGCGGCGGGGGCTCTGGCAGCCGCCACGCCCGCATAGGTGGGCCGAGAAGGCCCTGCCACCGGCGACGCTGGTGATGTCGCCATGGTATCAGGGGAAGTGCTACGCCCACCCCGAGACTGCCCAGATGCACGGCAGGGCGTATGTGGGATGGGGAAGATAAGGGAGGGTGGGGTAGGTGGGTAGGGGTGTAGGTGTTCTCTCCCCGGAGTGAGAGAGGGAGAGAGGAGGTCGGAGCAGTGGGAGGGAGATGAGGCACAAGGCCGGTGCCCCAGTCAGGAGGGAAAAAGGGGAGGGTGCACCAATCTTGGGGACAGCAGCAGTGGGTAGGGGAATTAGGAAAAAAGGTCTTCACCCCCCCACTGCAGATGGAGAAGAGACAGTCCAAACGCCTTCGCCCCCCCCCCCCCTTCTCCTCCAGTTACTCTCTGTCCTCTCTTCCTCCCTCCCCCCGGGGAGAGCACACCCTCCAGAGGCCGGATGGCAGGCAAGCAGGCAGTCCAGACGGCAGGCAGCCCAGACGGCAGGCAGGCAGTCCAGACGGCAGGCAGGCAGGTAGGTAAGCAGGCCAGACGGCAGGCAGGCAGGTAAGCAGGCCAGACGGCAGGCAGGCAGGTAAGCAGGCCAGACGGCAGGCAGGCAGGTAAGCAGGCCAGACGGCAGGCAGGCAGGTAAGCAGGCCAGACGGCAGGCAGGCAGGTAAGCAGGCCAGACGGCAGGCAGGCAGGTAAGCAGGCCAGACGGCAGGTAAGCAGGCCAGACGGCAGGCAGGCAGGTAAGCAGGCCAGACGGCAGGTAGGCAGGCTCCGACCCGGGGCCCCCCGCTACTCGGGCGAACGTGAACTCACCCCACCCCGGAAACAAAGTGCAGGCGCTGCCCCAGAGGAGGCACGTTTCAGGCCGTCTGAAGCTCAATTCTCATTCAGAGAGACCTCTTTTTAGGTCAAACCAAGTAAACAAACTCAAATTAAATCAAGACAAAGTAAAAGGGGCAGCTCCCCAAAAAGGAGGGGGAACAGCCCGAACAGAAATCAAAATGCAAAGGAAACTTAAAAACATCAAATTAAAATGTGATTATTAGGGTCAATAATGCACCCCAACCCCTGCGGTGCCCAGCGGGCGCGGAAAGCGTCAACCTCGCCCGTGGACACCGCATGCTCCCTCTCCAGGGACACCTGGCCGCGAACGTAGCCGCGGTAGAGGGGAAGACAGTCAGGATGGACGGCCCCCTCGATCGCCCGCTGCCTGGACCGGTCAATGGCGCGTTTCGCCAGGCTCAGGAGCAGGTTCACGAGGAGGTCGCCATCCCGACCCTCCCCTCTCCGCACCAGGTGTCCGTAGATCAGGAGCGTGGGGCTGAAGTGCAAACAAAACATCAATAAAAGGATCTTTAGAAAAACATAAAGGGAGTGCAGCCTAAGACACTCAACATAGACATGGTCCACGGACTCCACAAGGCCACAGAAAGGGCAGTCTTCGGAGCCCGTGAACCAGTGAATCCTACGGTTGTGCGGAACTGCTGCATGCATCACCCTCCACCCCAGGTCCCCGACGTAATTGGGGGAGATCCCTCCGTAGAGGGACCTCCAGCGGGGACCTCCGCCGCCCGGCGGCAACAAGGCCCGCCAAGGTGTATCCGGGCGACAGGCGAGGAGGCGGTAGTGGAGGGTGTGCAGCAGCAGCCCGCACAGGAAACGCCTCCGCGCGGTAGAAAAAGGCACGGAGGGCATTTCCGCGAGGCGGCTCAGGCTGTGGGGCACCTCACCCAGGGGAGGGGGCTGAGGCTTTGGGCTAATGTGGAATTCCGCCCGAGCGTTCCCCTGTTCCCACCGCACGCCTGCGCCGTCTCAAGTTTGCGTGCAGTTTCGGGGCCGAGCACGACCGTCCTAAGGTCTAGGATGGCTTTGGCCGCGCGCCAGACGGACATCCCCGCGCGCTCAGCCAGCACGCGGGGACTCATCCAGCCCGCCCCTCTCTCATCGAGCACGTCCCCGATTCTGGTCACCCCGGCGTCCACAGCCCCCCTCTCCGCCGGTCTGCGCCTTCACAAGACTCTGGACACAATGGGTAAAGAGAGATAGAGAGTGAGAGATGGATTCATATCTATACATGATGAGAGAGAGAGAGAGATTGCCCCAATACAAACATCACTCCCCAACCTCTCTATCCCCCTCCCCAGCAACTATCTGAAGCTAAATTAATGTCACAACATTACTGCCATCTTTTACCCAAAACTTAGCTTCAGACCCTGTCCCTCTATATTTAACCACCCCGTCTCTGACATCTCCTCCAGTCACACAACCCTGTGAGATGTCTGCACCGCTCTAATTGTGGCATCATGAGCGTTCCACATGCAACATGACTTGCATCGATAAACTCTCATCTCCAACATTTCAATTGAAGTTTCAAAGCTCAATGGCTTTGAAGCCGAATGGTCCAGATTGCCATGGCCTTCAATGTGAACAAGTTGTTTGTGATGTGACTACAGAGGTTGTCTAGGAAACAATGACTGAACACAGGCGGTGAATGTGAGAAGCTGAAGTTTCCACTTGAAGACATTCCCAGTGTCTCTGAGCAGCTGAACTGGGGAAGCCTTTGGGCAGAGACTGTGCTGCTGCTATTGCCCTTCCTGGCCACCAGGCGTCGCTGTGACGCTGCCGGGGGCTGCCTGTGCGCATGTGCGGGACGGGAATGCACCCAGAGGTCAGCGCGCGGGACGCCGCCGCATCGATGCCGTCTCCCCTGGCAACGCAAGATGGTCGCCGCCATCTCCGTTGGCAACGGAATATGGCCGCTGGCCGTCTCCCTTGGCAACGCAAAATGGCCGCCGGCGGTGGGTGTCATTGCCTCGCATGCGCAGTGAGGTCTGTCTGCAGCCATTGTCCAGGTTGCCCCCAGTGGATGGGGTTGGGATTGTGCAGCAGATGGAGCAACAATCCCAGTTTCAATAGGGGGACAGAAGCTGCAATGCTGCCCCCTGTTGGTCACTTCTCCCAGTCTCAGCATTGCAGAGTGTTTAAACAAGAGTGCATTGTCACAGCAGCACCTTGACCTTCAGTTTCAGTTTATTTATTAGTCTCAGAAGTAGGCTTACATTAACACTACAATGAAGTTACTGTGAGAATCCCCTAGTCGCCCACACTCCGGTGTGTGTGTCAATGTATTTAAAACTCAAAGGAAAATAGGAGCAGGTGTAGGCCATTTGGCCCATCGATCCTGCGCCAGCATTCAAACTGATCATGGGGCACGTACGCACACAAAACATGCACACACCAACACACACAAAACACGCACACACACAAAACACGCACACACACAAAGCACGCACACACAAACACGCATGCACACACACACACACACACAAACATACACACGCACAAACACGCATGCACACACACACAAACACACACACACATGCATGCACACAGACACACACAAACACACACAAACACACACACACAAACACACACAGACACACAAACACACACAAACACGCATGCACACACACAAACACACACACACAAACACGCATACACACACAAACACAAACACACACACATGCATGCACACAGACACACACAAACAGACACACACAAACACATCTTATGTTATGTTATCTCAGTCTTCAATGGTCTGCCCCTGATTCTGAGATTGTGTCCCCTGGTTCTAGTCTCACCAGCCAGGGGAAACATCCAATCTACATCCACCCTGTCACTCCCTGTAAGAATTTTAAGTCTGTTTCAATGGGATCGCCTCTCATTCTTCAAGGGTTCAAGGCCGACTTCCGGACTTGATGGCCATGGAAGGTGTGCTCATAACGGGGCCAAACAGCTGGATTATCAAACAGTAAATCCTGCCGGATCATGTATCAGTAAACTCTTCCCGAAACCTCTCTCAGTTATTACAATATGGGCCTTGTATCAGTAATCTCTGCCCGAAACCTCTCTCAGTTATTACAATCTGGGCCTTGTATCAGTAATCTCTGCCCGAAACCTCTCTCAGTTATTACAATCTGGGCCTGGTATCAGTAAACTCTGCCCGAAACCTCTCAGTTATTACAATCTGGGCCTGTTATTAGTAATCTCTGCCCGAAACCTCCCTCAGTTATTACAATCTGGGCCTTGTATCAGTAATCTCTGCCCGAAACCTCCCTCAGTTATTACAATCTGGGCCTTGTATCAGTAATCTCTGCCCGAAACCTCCCTCAGTTATTACAATCTGGGCCTTGTATCAGTAATCTCTGCCCGAAACCTCCCTCAGTTATTACAATCTGGGCCTTGTATCAGTAATCTCTGCCCGAAACCTCCCTCAGTTATTACAATCTGGGCCTTGTATCAGTAATCTCTGCCCGAAACCTCCCTCAGTTATTACAATCTGGGTCTTGTATCAGTAAATGCTGCCCTTCAGCTGATTGGAGAATATCATTGTGAATATTACTGAGTTTGGGATGTAATATTTTCCTGCTGTTGCCAATGTGGCTATTTTTAACATAGTTTCTGGGATCCTCCAGTCTCCCCTCAGCAGCTTTCTGGGCAGTGAGAGGTGACACACCGTTCACTAGCAGAGGGAGTTTTTGGTCCTGTCGCTGTCAATGGGATTTCCCATTGAAGTCACCTCACGCTAGCAGGAAACCAGAGGCAGGGGTACGAGAGCAGAGAATTCCCCACGAGTGAACAGCCGGAGAATCCCGGACATTCGCTCCTTTCCCAGTTATCACTGCACTCAACCCAGTCGCTGTTTATACGCTCAGTTGTCTCAGTGAATACTACATTACACCATGCTGCTGTGGACACTACAATCAACCCTTTTTGAGTTCTCACTGTATTAATACCATGTATGGATTGATATTTCATTGGACAATGTGCTGGGTTAGATGAATATTTATTGATTCTTGTGATGTGGGTGTCACTGGCTAGGTCAGCATTTATTGCCCATTCCTAGTTGCCCTGGAGAAGGTGGTGGTGAGCTGCCGTCTTGAACCCGCTGCTGTCTATGTGGTGTAGGTACACCCACAGTGCTGTTAGGGAGGGGACCTGCTTAAATTATCACTGCATTTAACCATGTCACTCTTTATAAAAAATAAACTAGACCATGTCTGGGTAATGAACGTGGAGCATGTCTCCATTTCTCTTTACCTCAGCACTGTATCTGTGTATATAACACTTCATACAGTTTCAATGTTATTTATTAGTGTCACAAGTAGGCTTACATTAACACTGCAATGAAGTTGCTGTGAAAATCCCCTAGTTGCCACACTCCGGCACTGTTCGGCTTCACTGAGGGAGAATTTAGCATGGCCAATCCACCGAACAGCATGTCTTTCAGACTGTGGGAGGAAACCGGAGCACTCGGAGGAAACCCAGACACGGGGAGAACATGCAGACTCCACACAGACAGTGACGCAAGTCGGGAATCGAACCCGGGTCCCTGGCGCTGAGAGGCTGCAGTGCTAACCACTGTGCCACCCCTACAAACTAGATACAGTTTCTCTTCTTAATGCATGGGGCTATCCCTCTGTATATACTACAATTGGTCTTTACCAGGTTTACCAGGATGTTGCCTGAGGTTTACCAGGATGTTGCCTGGTATGGAGGGGCTTGGTTATGAGGAGAGATTGGGGAAACTGGGGTTGTTCTCCTTGGAAAGACGGAGGATGAGGGGAGACTTAATAGAGGTGTATAAAATTATGAAAGGCATAGATAGGGTGAACGGTGGGAAGCTTTTCCCCGGGTCGGTGGTGACGTTCACGAGGGGTCATAGGTTCAAGGTGAAGGGGGGGAGGTTTAACACAGATATCAGAAGGACATATTTCACACAGAGGGTCGTGGGGGCCTGGAATGTGTTGCCGGGCAAGGTGGTGGAGGCGGACACACTGGGAACGTTTAAGACTTATCTCGACAGCTATATGAACGGAGTGGGAATGGAGGGATACAAAAGAGTGGTCTAGTTTGGACCAGGGAGCAGCACGGGCTAATTGTTCCTTGTTTCTCGTTTCAATTCATATGGTGTTCGTGGAAGTGGAAATGACTAGGGTTGGGAAGCATTTTCCGATCGGGGCCATTGTGATCTCCTGGACTCGTTTCGATCGCCTCAGGGGGTCGGAGAGGAATTTCCCAGATTCTTTTTCCCCATATTGGCCCTGGGGTTTTTCACTCTGGGTTTTCGCCTCTCCCTGGAGATCACATGGTCTGGAATGGGGGGGTGGGGGTGAGTTAATAGGTTGTAATGAACAAAGCATCGTAGCTGTGAGGGACAGCTCAGTGGATAGGATATTGGTATGTAGATAGGCTGGAAAAATGGGCGGGGGTCCTGGATTCAGGATTCAATCCTGGACCGGGGAGCGGCGCGGGCTTGGAGGGCCGAAGGGCCTGTTTCTGTGCTGTATTGTTCTTTGTTTACTTAGTTATTGCTTCACTCAACTATGTCACTGTTTCCAATGCACTCAGTGAAGTCACAGTTATTGACGCACGCAGCCATGCCTCTATCTACACCACACCCGACAATTTCTAAGCTGTTGCTGCACTTCCCCAGGAATAGATTTGATCTGTTTCTCTTACATTCAGCATCATCGGAGATACTGCTGTGTTCGGCCTTGTTTCAGTCATTACTCAACTCACCTGTGTCTCAGTTTTATTTTACACAAGTTCCTGTCTTTCTTATTCCTACATTTTACCCTGTTTCAGTTGTTACTGCACTGAAAAATCTCTCTGTTAGATAGACAGAGAAAGAGAGTCAGCTGGATGGATAGACAAACATTCCTTTCAAGTTATATATTTGTGTGGGTCAGCTGGTGCCACCACTCTTGTTTGGAACAGTTTTTGTTTGGTCTTGTTACCAGCTATTGGGTGTTGTGTGAAATATCCAATTGCTCCAGTATTGTGTGTGTAATATTGGTGTTGAAAGATTGGGTGAATTTCGCTCGAGTCTCTTGCAGATGAGCAGAAATTGAGGAAGGGAAATAAAGTTGAACATCGGTAAAGGGAAAGTGACCACAGTCCCAGATGACGATCTGCTGCTCTCCCCTTTGAGGGGGAGAACTCACTGGCGGTGATTTACCACACCTCAGGCCAGGGGAAAGGTTGAAAGGGTTGGGCTTTCATGACGTGTTGGAGACTTTGTGCATCTCAAACCAGCTGTCCAGCCAACTGAGTGAACCAACTTCCATATTGCCACATTTCAATGCATGTTGCACAACCTGGTCACAAACTATTGCATTGGAGATTACTCACTGATATTGGGATTGATCTGTGACAATTCTCACAGTCGCATATGGAGCAGCAAGTTGCCTGGGATGGAGTATTTGAGCTATAAGGAGAGACTGGAAAGGTTTGGATTGTTTTCTTTAGAGCAGAGAAGGCTGATTGAGGTGTATAAGATTATGAGGGGTATGGACAGGGTGAATAGGAAACAGCTGTTCCCCTTGGTTGAGGGGTCAATCATGAGGGGACATAGTTTTAGGGCAAAGGGCAGGAGATTCAGAAGAGAGTTGAGAAAAACATTCACTCAGAGGGTGATGGGAATCAGGAATGTACTGCCTGGGAAGGCAGTGGAGGTCGGAAACCTTACAACCTTTCAAAAGCATTTGGATGAGCACTTGAAACATCACAACATTCAAAGATATGGTACAAGAGATGGAAAATTGGATTAGCACAACTTTAGTGGTAGTTACTGTTGGTGCAGACTCAATGGGTCGAAGGGCCTTTTCTTCACTGTACCACTCTATGACTCTGAGGGAAGAAATTCCTCCTCACAGGAAGCAGAGAGTCGGAATAAATGGGTGCTTGTCTGGTTGGCGGATGGTAACTAGTGGCGTGCTGCAGGGATCGGTACTGAGGCCTCAGCTATTTACCTTTTATATAGACGATCTGGAGGAGGGGACTGAGTGTAGGGTAACAAAGTTTGCAGATGTCACAAAGATAAGTGGAAAAGTGAATCGTGCGGAGGGCGTAGAAGGTCTGCAGAGAGATTTGGACAGGCTGAGTGAGTGGGCGAGGAACTGGCAGATGGAGTATAACGTTGACAAATGCGAGTTTATTCACTTTGGAGAAAATAATAGCAAATTGGATTATTATCTAAATGGAAAGAAATTACAACATGCTACTGTGCAAAGGGACCTGGGGGTCCTTGTGCATGAGACGCAAAAACCCAGTCTGCAGGTGCAACAGGTGATCAGGAAGGCAAATGGGATGTTGGCCTATATCGCAAGGGGGATAGAATATAAAAGCAGAGATGTCTTGCTGCATCTGTACAGGGTATTGGTGAGGCCGCAGCTGGAATACTGTGTGCAGTATTGGTCCCCTTATTTGCGGAAGGATATATTGGCCTTGGAGGGAGTGCAGAGAAGGTTCACCAGGTTGATACCAGAGATGAGGGGTGTTGATTATCAGGAGAGACTGAGCAGATTGGGTTTGAACTCGTTGGAATTTAGAAGGCTGAGGGGGGGATCTTATGGAGACCTATAAGATAATGAAGGGGCTGGATAGGGTAGAGGTGGAGAGATTCTTTCCACTTAGAAAGGAAGCTAGAACTAGAGGGCACAGCCTCAAAATAAAGGGGGGTCAGTTTAGGACAGAGTTGAGGAGGAACTTCTTCTCTCAGAGGGTGGTGAATCTCTGGAATTCTCTGCCCACTGAAGTGGTGGAGGCTACCTCGTTGAATATGTTTACATCACGGAGAGATGGATTCCTGATCGGTAAGGGAATTAGGGGTTATGGGGATCAGGCGGGTAAGTGGAACTGATCCACTTCAGATCAGCCATGATCTTATTGAATGGCGGGGCAGGCTCGAGGGGCGAGATGGCCTACTCCTGCTCCTATTTCTTATGTTCTTATCTCAGTCCTAAATGTCCTGCCCCCTTACTCTGCGACTATGCCATGGTTCTAGACACCACCACCCCCCCCCCCCCCCCCCCACCCCCGCTCCCCCCCCCCCACCGCCGCTCCCCCCCCCCACCGCCCCAGCCGGGGGAAACATCCTTTCTGTATCTACTCAGCTAACGTTTGGGGGTTGGGGAGAGTTATAGAACAAAGAGATCTCGGGGTACAGGTTCATAGCTTCTTGACAGTGGAGTCACAGGTGGACAGAGTGGTGAAGAAGGCATTCGGCATGCTTGGTTTCATTGGTCAGAACATTGAATACAGGAGTTGGGACGTCTTGTTGAAGTTGTACAAGACATTCATAGAAATCATAGAAACCCTACAGTACAGAAAGAGGCCATTCGGCCCATCGAGTCTGCACCGACCACAATCCCACCCAGGCCCTACCCCCAGATCCCTACATATTTTACCCACTAATCCCTCTAACCTACACATATCAGGACACTAAGGGGCAATTTTTTAGCATGGCCAATCAACCTAACCCGCACATCTTTGGACTGTGGGAGGAAACCGGAGCACCCGGAGGAAACCCACGCAGACACGAGGAGAAAGTGCAAACTCCACACAGACAGTGACCCAAGCCAGGAATCGAACCCAGGTCCCTGGAGCTGTGAAGCAGCAGTGCTAACCACTGTGCTACCGTGCCACGCTTGGAATACTGTGTACAGTTCTGGTCACCCTATTTTAGAATGGATATTATTAAACTAGAAAGAGTGCAAAAAAGATTTACTAGGATGCTACCGGGACTTGATGGTTTGGGTTTTAAGGAGAGGTTGTACAGACTGGGACTCTTTTCCCTGTAGCGTAGAAGACTGAGGGGTGATTTTATAGAGGTCTATAAAATAATGAGGGGCACAGATCAGCTAGATAGTCAATATCTTCTCCCAAAGGTAGAGGAGTCTAAAACTAGAGGGCATAGGTTTAAGGTGAGAGGGGAGAGATACAAAAGGGTCCAGAGGGCAATTCTTTTCACACAGAGGGTGGTGAGTGTCTGGAATGAGCTGCCAGGGGCAGTAGTAGGGGCGGGTACAATTTTATGTTTTAAAAAGCATTTAGACAGTTACATGGGTAAGATTGGTATAGAGGGATATGGGCGAAACACAGGCAATTGTGATTAGCTTAATGGTAAAAACTGGGCGGCATGGACAAGTTGAGCCAAAGCGCGTTTCCATGCTGTAAACCTCTATGACTCGACCCTGCTGAGCCCTGTAAGAATTGTCCAAGTTTGAATGAGGTCACCTCTCATGCTTCTCAAGTGCATAAAGTAAAAGTCCATTTTCTTTCCTCAGAGGACAATCCCTCCATCCCAGGAATTAATGCAGTGAAATGTCATTGAAGTCCCTCTCGGACAAGAATGTCTTTCCTTAGGTAAGAGGATAAAACTGTACACAATACTCCGTGTGTGGTTTCACCACTAATTCAGCCTCTCCCACATCCCCTTGAAGAGTCTACATCCTCCTCACAACTCACACTTCCACCTGCTTTCATGTCATCTGCAAACTCGGAAATATTACATTTGATCCCAAACGTCCAAATCAATGATATGGATTGTGAATAGCTGGGCTCCCGAGTACTGATCCTTGTGATAAGCCGCTGGTCACAGCCTGCCACCCTGAAAATGACCCATTTGTACCTAAGCTGTTTTCTGTCCGTTAACCATTTCTCAATTCATGCCAGTATTATCAGGGTAAATACGTTGCATCACGGGGATGGGGCCTGGGTGGGAATGTTGTCAGCGCAGGCTCGATGGGCTGTATGGCCTCCTTCTGCACTGTAGGGATTCCATGATTCTAATATGTACATACGTCAGTGAAGGTGGCAGGGCACTTGAGAGAGCAGTAAATGAAGTATATGGTGTCCCAGCTTTTATTAATGGAGGGTTTGAGGACAAGAGTAAGGAGTTCATATTGAACTTGTATAAGACACTTGTTAGGCCTCATCTGGAGACTGCGCCCAGTTCTGGGCACCATACTTGAGGAGGGATGTGAAGACATTGGAGAGAGTGCAGAGGAGATTCACAAGAATGATTCCAGGGAATAAGATCCGTAGCTACGAGGGTAGATTGGAGAGGTTGGGACTGTTTTCCTTGGAGGAAAGAAGGTTGAGGTGAGACTTGAGAGAGAGATTCAAGATCCTAAGGGGTATCAACAGGTTAAAGAGTGAGAAACTCTTCCCTCTCAAGAGATGGTCATGAACTGGAGGGCACAGATTCTAAATGATGGGGAAATGGATCCGAAGTGAAGTGAGGAAAAGCACTTCATCAAGAGGGTGTTTGGAATCTGGAACAATCTTCCTGAAAGCCTGTTCCAATATTCAATAAGATCCTGGCTGATCTGTGATCTAACTCTCTGTCTCTTAACCCCTTGGACTAAGGAAAATCTATCAACCCCAGATTTAAAATAATAACAAGTGACTGAGCATCAATAGCCATTTGCAGAAGATTGTTTCAAACTAACTCCACACCACATCTGGCAATGTTTCCATTTCTACAATTCTAAAATTCTAAACTGAGGCTAACATTCAAATATTCCCAAATCCTGGACTTCCCAGCCAGCAGAAAAACTTGTTCTTTATCAGCCTCTCCCTTTCCCTCATTATTTTCAATGTTTGATTAAATCAGCCCCCAACTTAAATTCTAGCGGTTAAGAATAATGTTTAATCTGCACTGTTCATCAAATGTTCCCAACGCAAATACTGGAATGGGCTAAATACAGAGTAAAATTCCCTCTGCTCTGTCCAAGGAATGTTTCAGCACAGATTTTTATTTTGAAGTTTAGGAAAAACAGGAATCAAATTGCTCAGCATCCCAGTGTGGCCTCCTGTTTATTTCAATCAGCCCTTCACATTCAAACATGAAGTTGAAGCTTCGAATACTGTCTGTGGCAGCGTTTGTGGATTCAGTTGTTCTCCTGCTTTTTCACTTGTCTGAAGGATTTGAATTATAGACATTGTTTAATCATTCCTTTCTCTCAGCACATGGAACTTGTGAATCTTCAAGGCAGACAATCTCATGTAATTAACAACAAACTGCATCTTTATTCATCCGTCCATTTCCTATCTCTGAATGGATCACACACATTTCCAGAATGCAGGAAGCTCTCAATGGAAACTGCTTCCAATTATTCCCCAATACAATTGTTCACACTTGAATGTAAACTACATTCCACTGACATTCCCAAAGCAGCCACAGAAAAGTGACTGGTTATTTTAAACATTGAACCTGAACTATTTGAGTTGATGATTCACTCACATTGTACAGAAATGTTGAGTCTGTTTTGATGAGAGTGATCAGATTAACATTGTAACATGAAGACAGCCTCCGTACTGAGATTAACCACATTTACAACAATTCCACAATATCAGATCCATTGCTGTGTGTATTGTGCGAATTCAGCTGTGAAATATCTGGACATTTGGAGCTTCCACTGTTTCTGTCATTTCATCATTTATTAAAGTACGTTGTTCTATCCCTTTTAAATCTAAGTTGTGTCAGTTTACATTTCCCTGCACTGAAACCTCTCCACCAGTTTTGTCCATGTACAAAATATGAATAACTCTTTGCAATGTGATGTTTCCAGCTACGCTGCTTACAATGCTGTCTAATGTTTTGTGTCATCGGCAAACCAGGATGTGTAGCATTCAGTCACATTAAATGGTCAATAAATATGTCAATACTGTGTATATCTTTCTGTGTGTGTGTCTGTGTGTGTGTGTGTCTGTGTGTGTGTGTGTGTGTGTGTCTGTGTGTGTGTCTGTGTGTGTGTGTGTGTGTGTGTGTGTGTGTGTGTGTCAGCATGCATGTGTGTCAATGTATTTGAATCTCAAATATGTGCAGTTGGAGGCCATTTGACCCATCGAGCCTGCTCCCCCACTCAAACAGATCATGACAAACACACACACACAAACACACACACACAGACACACACACACAGACACACACACACAGACACACACACACACACACTCATAGACACACTCACAGAGATACAGACACACACACACACAAACACACACACACACAGACACACACTCATAGAGATACAGACACACACACACACACTCATAGACACACTCACAGAGATACAGACACACACACACACACTCTCATAGACACACACACACAGACAAAGAGAGAGACACACAGACACTCACAGACACACACGCAGAGAGACACAAACACACACTCACAGACACACATGCACAGAGACACACACACAGACACAGAGACACTCACTCACAGACACACGCAGAGAAACACAATCACACACACAGAAACACACATTGAAATAGACACTTGCACACACTTAGAAACTGTCTCTCTCTCTCTCACACACCCACACACGCACACAGAAATACAAAAACATAAGCGCACTGACACTCTCATTCCTATTTCTGTTTTATTCCTCAATCCCCCAACTAAAAAGTACTGGGATCTGAACTTGAAATGCTGGAACTGATCATGGAGGAACGAGTGGGGCCTAATAGACACTGAGAAGTTAACTTGTGTGTGAATCATAGAATGGTGACAGCACAGGAGGCCATTCAGCCCGTCAAGCCTGAATCGACACACTGCAAGAGCAGTTTCACTATTCCCAATCCTCCACCCTCTCCCCGTAACCCTGTCAATATTTTCCCTTCAGCTTCCCATTCAATTTCCTCTTGATGAAATCTTCTCCCACCTCTGACTCAGGCAGAACATGATGTGGAGATGCCGGCGTTGGACTGGGGTAAACACAGTAAGAAGTTTAACAACACCAGCTTAAAGTCCAACAGCTTTATTTGGTAGCAAAAGCCACACAAGCTTTCGGAGCTCCAAGCCCCTTCTTCAGGTGAGTGGGAATTCTGTTCACAAACAGGGCATATAAAGACACAGACTCAATTTACATGAATAATGGTTGGAATGTGAGTCCTTACAGCGAATCAAGGCAGAACATTCCAGATACCAGCAGTCACTACGTTAAAAACATTTCCTCATCACAGATTCATACAGTGCAGAAGAGACCCTTCGGCCCATCGAGTCTGCACCGACACGTGAGGACCACCTAACATACCGACCTCACCCCATTTACCAGCACTTGGCCCATAGCCCTGAATGTGATGATGTGCCAAGTGCTTATCCAGCTACTTTTTGAAGGATGTGAGGCAACTTGCCTCGACCAACCTCCCAGGCAGCGCATTCCAGACTGTCACCACCCTGTGGGTAAAACAGATTTTCCTCACATCCCCCCTAAACCTCCTGCCCCTCACCTTGAACCTATGTCCCCTCGTGACTGACCCTTCAACTAAGGGGAACAGCTGCTCCCGATCCACACTCTTCATGTCTCTCATAGTCTTGTCCACCTCAATCAGGTCGCCCCCCCAGTCTTCTCTGCTCCAATGAATACAACACAAGCCGACTCAACTTCTAATTTTTAATTTTGTTTATTAGTGTCACAAGGAGGCTTGCATTAACACTGTGAAGTTACTGTGAAAATTCCCCAGATGCCACACTCTGGTGTTCGGTTACACTGAGAGAAAATTTACCACGGCCAATGCACCCTAACCAGCACATCATTCACACTGTGGGAGGAAACCGCAGCACCCAGAGGAAAGCCACGCAGACTTCCGGGATCGGGGCAGACATGATGGGCCGAATGGCCTCCTGCTGTTCTGTGATTCGAGAACACCCTTTGTGTGAAGAAGTGTTCCTTAATTTCACTTTGAAAGGGTTTCAGAATATTTTTAATATTTCAGACAATGATCCCAGTCCCAGACTCCACAACCAGCAAGAAACATTTCTCTTTCTCTCTCCTATCAGTTTCCATTATTCTCCTGACAACTTTGATCAAATTATCCCTGACACTCCAAACTTCCCGGGAATACAACCCTCGTTTGTGTCTCCAGAGCTGCGTCTCTGTCACATTTAAAATACTAATGTTACCTCAGCGAGGAGACAACTCTGTCAGAAATATCTCAGTGCTGCGCTCACATCAAATGGCCGCTGGGAAGAAAGGCCAAATGGCTGACTGATATTTGTGGATATTTTTCTCAGATTCCCAGGGAGGGAGAGGGAGAGATGGAGAGAGGGACAGAAGACACAGACATAGAGAGTGAGAAAAAGAAATAAACAGAATTACCTTGGGCCCATTTAGTTTCTATTTTCTCTGCTCTCCTCAACTTCTTGTCTGAACTCCACATGCCTCCTTCTGCCCTGTAACAATTCTGTGATCCTGTGATGGGATAAACAGACCGAGGGAGGAAATATGAAGGTCCGCAGCATCTTTGAGAGTGGATTAATTGCGGGAATGAGGGATGTGAGCTCCAGGGTCAGGTTGGAGAAACGGGGCTTGTTCCCCTTGAGAGGAGATTTGCTCGAGATGTACAAGATTAGGACAGGTTTCGATAAAGTCGATAAAGGAAAGCTGTTGCCGTGAGCTGATTGGGTTCAGGGATGACGGGGAGACACAATTTAAAGTTTCAGGAGAGACGCAGTGAGGGAATGTGAGGAAAAACATCTTTCACACACACACACAGAGCCTGGGAACGTGTTTGGACACACGGCCTATGAGGATGGTGGAAGCGGAGATGATGAGTGAATGACAGGGATGGAGAGGTGACACTAGGAGAGGCAATGGCCTAGTGCTATTATCTCCAGACTATTAATCCAGAAACTCAGCCAATGTTCTGGGGACCTGGGTTTGAATCCCACCAATTGGAATTCAATAAAAATATCTGGAATTAAGAATCTACTGGTGACCATGAAACCATTGTCGATTGTCGGAAAAACCCATCTGGTTCACTAATGTCTTTTAGGAAAGGAAATCTGCCGTCCTTACGTGGTCTGGGCTACGTGTGACTCCAGAGCCACAGCAATGCGGTTAACTCTCAACTGCCCGCGAAGAGCAACTCGATGCAATAAATTCTGTTCAGCCAGCGATGCCCATGTCCCACAAAAGAATTAAAGAAAACTTCAATCAACTCACTCCTGAACCTTCTAAATCCCAGGGATACAGAATAAATCTCCATCGAAACTGTCCCGTGACAAAATACACCACAGAGTTAGAAACACAGTCAATGCCTCTACTTTCTCAGAAGATGAAGGAAATTGGGCATGTCAGCTATAACTCTCACTAACTCATTCTTTCTGGTTGTATCACAGCTTGGTCTGGCTCCTGTTCTGCCCAAGACCGCAAGGATCTACAAAAGGTCATGAATGTAGCCCAATCCATCACGCAAACCGGCCTCCCATCCACTGACTGTGTCTACACTTCCCGCTGCCTCGGAAAAGCAGCCAGCATAATGAAGGACCTCACCCACCCCGGACATTCTCTCTTCCACCTTCTTCCGTTGGGAAAAAGATACAAAAGTCTGAGGTCACGTACCAACCCACTCAAGAACAGCTTCTTCCCTGCTGCTGTCAGACTTTTGAATGGACCTACCCTGCATTAAATTGATCTTTCTCTCCACCCTAGCTATGATTGTAACACTACATTCTGCACTCTCTCGCTTCCTTCTCTATGAACAGTATGCTTTGTACGTATAGCGCGCAAGAAACAAGACTTTTCACTCTATACTAATATGATAATAATAAATCAAATCAAAATAATTAATCAAGTCAAAGTATTTACCCTGCTAATCCCCCTAAGACTATGGGGAAATTTAGCATGGCCAATCCACCGAACCCGCACATCTTTGGGCTGAGAGAAGGAAGAGCGGCACTCGGAGGAAACCCATGCAGATAGTGACCCGAGGCTGGATATGAACTTGTGTCCCTGGTGCTGTGATACAGCAGTGCTAACCACTGGTGCCACCGTGCTGCCCGCTCCTGTTTGGGAGCTTCACCAGGTTGACAGCTCATTTTTAAGGGATGCCAGGTTGACCCCGTGGCTTGATGGTAATGGTTGAGTGGGGAATGAATCATTCTCTGTTACCTGCAGTGTCCTGGACATTGAGTGAAACTGACACTCAGACACATAAAACAACAACCTGCATTGATATAGCACCTTGAACAGAAACGTCCTCAGATGCTTCACAGGAGCCTGGAGTGAAAAATTAGAAGCCGAGTCACAGGCGAGTTTAGGGACAAAAGAATTGCCTCAAAGATCTGGTCAAAAAGGGGTTGTTTTGAGGAAGTGTCTGAATGGTGGAAAGGGAGGTATGAAGACAGAGAGTTTTGGGAAGGAATTCCAGAGTTGGAGCCACACAGTTGAACTGCAGACCCCAATGGTGAAAGGATTAAAATGGGGAATGGTCAGGGAGCCAGGATTAAAGGAAAACAGATATCAGAGGATGGTGGGACTGGGGGATATAGGGAGGGCTCATTTACAGAAGACAGTACCAAACTTTAACCACATCTCGTGTGAAGAAGTGCTTCCTAATTTAGCTTTGAAAGAAGTTTAGAAGTTTATTTATTTGTGTCACAAGTCAGCTTACATTAACACGGTAATGAAGTTACTGTGAAAATCCCTTAGTCGCCACACTCCGGCGCCTGTTCAGGTAACACTGAGGGAGAATTTAGCATGGCCAATGCACCCTAAACAGCGCGTCTTTCAGACTGAGGGAGGAAACCGGAGCATCCGGAGGAAACCCACGCAGAGACAGGGAGAACATGCGGACTCCGCACAGACAGGAATAAATTAATCTTTATCTAAGTAGCAGGCAGTGACGAGTGGGGTCCCGCAGGGGTCAGTTCTTGGGTCCCAGCTATTCACAAAACACATCAGTGATTTGGATGAGGGAACCAAACGTAATATTCTCAAGTTTGCTGATGAGGTGAAACTTGGTGGGAATGTGAGTGATGGGGAGGATGTTAAGAGGCTTCGGGGTGATTTAGACAAGTTGAGTGAGTGGGGAAATACATGGCAGATGCAGAATAATGTGGATAAATGTGACGTTATCCACTTTGGACGGAGGAAGAGAATGGCAGAGTATTAGTTGAATGGTGATAGATTGGGAAATGTTGTACAAAGGGACCTGGGTATCTGAGAACACCAGTCACTGAAAGCAAGCATGCAGCTACAGCAAGCAGTTAGGAAGACCAATGGGATGTTGTCCTTCATTGCAAGAGGATTCGAGTAGAAGAGCAAGGATGTCTTACTGCAGCTGGACAGGGCCTCGGTGAGACCACACCTGGAGTCTTGTGTCCAGTGTTCCTCTCCTTATCTGAGGAAGGATGTACTTGCCACAGAGGGAGAGCAGTGAATGTTCACCAGACTGATTCCTGGGATGGCAGCATTGATGTCTGAGGGGAGATTGGGTCGGCTGGGCCTGTATTCACTGGAATGTAGAAGAGTGAGCGGGGATCTAATTGAAAGGTATAAAATTCTGACAGTGCTGGACAGGCTGGATACAGGGATATTGTTTCCTCCGGCTGGGGGTGTCTGGAACAAGGGGTCACAGTCTCAGGATACGGGGGAGGCCATTTGGGACTGAGATGAGGGGAAACCTCTTCACTCAGAGGGTGGTGAACCTGTGGAATTCTCTCCCACAGAAAGCTGTGGAGACCAAGTCACTGAATATATTTAAGAAGGAAATAGATAGATTTCTAGACTCTGAAGGTGTCGAGGTGTTTGGGGAGAGCACTGGGGTATGGCATTGAGACAGAGGATCGGCCATGATAGTGTTGAATGGTGGGTCAGGCTCGAAGGGCTGAATGGCCTCCTCCTCCTCCTATTTTCTATGTTGATGTGACCGCCCCAAGTCTCTTTGGGCCTCCACTCTTTCCAGCCTTTCCCCATTCATAAAGCAATCTGTTCTATCCTTTTTCAAGTGGGTGACCACACAATTGTCTACACTGAAATCCATCTTCCACTCTTTGAACCATTCAGTTAAGACATTTTACTTTGGGGCGGCACGGTGGCACAGTGGTTCGTACTGCTGCCTCACAGCGCCAGGGACCCGGGTTCAATTCCAGCCTCGGGTGACTGTGTGGAGTTTGCACATTCTCCCCGTGTCTGCGTGGGTTTCCTCCGGGTGCTCTGGTTACCTTCCACACTCGCAAGATATATAGGTTAGATGGATTAGCAATGGGGTTATGGGGATAGGGCTGGGGTGAGGGCCTGGGGAAGATACTCTGTCATCCAGTCTGTGCAGACTCAATGAGTTGAATGGCCTCTTATGCAGTGGAATACCTCTTTGCCATTTGAAGCTTCTGGTTTCCTTCCACACTCCAAAGACGTGCGGTTAGGTTGATTGGCCGTGCTCAATTGCCCCTTAGTGTTAGGGGGATTCAGGCCTGGGTGGTCTTGTTGTCGGGGCAGGCTTGATGGGCCAAAGGACCTCCTTCTGCACTTTAGGGATTCTATGACGAACGGCAAGGTGGCACAGTGGTTAGCACAGCGCCAGGGACCCAGGTTCAATTCCAGCCTCAGCTCGCTGTCTGTGTAGAGTTCTCCCAGTGTCTGCGTGGGTTTCCTCCGGGTGCTCCAGTTTCCTCCCACAGTCCAAACATGTGCGGGTCAGGTGGATTGGCCATGATAAATTGACCCTAGTGTCAGGGGATTAACAGGGTAAATATATGGGGTTACGGGAATCGGGCCTGGGTGGGATTGTGGTCGATGCAGACTCGATGGGCCGAATGGTCTGCCCTTCAGGGAATCTAGGATCTCAAATCATTGATAAATACGATGAAACTGAGACAGACACGGGGGCTTTGCAGCAGCAGGAAGAATGGGAATCATTGCATCCTGCACCGAGTTTTATTACACAACCAATTTCAGAAAATTCACAACTCTAATTCACAACAGCAAAGTGTGGGATTGCAAACTTGGAATTATTAGCCCAGGACTAAAGTTTAAAAGCTAAACACTGACATTCGGAAACAAGAGATGGCCTCACATCTTCAATTCTGTGATTGTCCCCCATCTCCTGCTCTGAATATTACAATATCTCTGCCCCCTTCATGCGTCTGCAGACTTTGAAAGTTACTCAGACATCGGTGAAACTATTCTTTATCTCGTGGGATTTCCTGTGAAATATGCGCCTTCTCCAAAGAGACACAATCGAATTGACGCTTTCGGATACAATCTGAATGTCCTTTCAAACAACCTCCCAACCCCACTGTGCAGGAATGTCACCTTTTGTCACATTCCCCAACACAATTGTTGACACTTTATCAGGTGGGAAAAGTAGATTCAACTGACAGATTCTGAGCCCCAGGTTGAATCATTAAGATGGAAAAATGAACTGAAAGCCCAGGTCTCTCTGTTCCTGCATCCATTTTAACATTGACCCATTGATTTTAAATTGCTTCTCCTGTATAAAAATATCATCTATCAACCTCAGATTTAAACATTAATAAGTGACTGAGCATCAACTGTGAATTATAGAAGGTAGTTCCAAACTAATATCACAGCTGGTGTGGCAAAGTGTTTCTGAATTCCACTCCGACAAGTCTAAAATCCTCAACATTGTTTGAAATCCAATGTCCCCAAGTCCTGGACTCCCCAACCAGCAGGAAAAGTTGTTCGTCCAGCATAACAGAGTAACACTTCAACTACACTTTTCAACAAACAATCCCAAACCAAATACAGAACAGGGTTCATAGAATCCTGCAGTGCAGGAGGCCATTCGGCCCATCGAGTCTGCACTGACCACAATCCCACCCAGGCCCCATCCCTATAATCCCATACATTTACCTCCGCTAATCCTCCTGACACTAAGGGACAATTTAGCTTGGCCAATCCACCTAACTTGTACACCTGATAGAAGTCTGCCAGATTATGAGGGGGCATGGACAGAGTGGATAGTCAGAAGTGTTTTCCCAGGGTGGAAGAGTTATTACTCGGGGGCATAGGTTTAAGGTGC
This sequence comes from Mustelus asterias, assembly GCF_964213995.1. NCBI lineage: Eukaryota > Metazoa > Chordata > Chondrichthyes > Carcharhiniformes > Triakidae > Mustelus > Mustelus asterias. The sequence goes on from NW_027590250.1 coordinate 443,559, forward strand.
GAGGGGCAAGGTTTAAAGGAGATGTGGGAGGAAAGTTTTTTTACACAGAGGGTGGTGGGTGCCTGGAACTCGTTGCCGGGGGAGGTAGTGGAAACGGATACGATAGTGACTTTTCAAGGGCGTCTTGACAAACACATGAATAAGATGGGAATGGAGGGATGTGGTCCCCGGAAGGGTAGGGGGTTTTAGTTCAGTCAGGCAGCATGGTCCATGCAGGATTGGAGAGCCGAAAGACCTGTTCCCGTGCTGTGATTTTCTTTGTTCTATCTTTAGAGTGTGGGATGAAACCGGAACACCCGGAGGAAACCCACACAAACACGGGAAGGACGTTCAAACTCCAGTCAGAAAGTGAGCCATGCTGGGAATCGAAGGCGGGTCCCTGGCACTGTGAGGAAGCAGTGCTAACCCCTGCATCACTGTGCCACCCCCATATTGAAAAGTTGGGTTCAAATTCAAGACAGCCGCAAATTCACTTTGAGAAAAGTTCCCTCTGCTGTGTCAAAGGAATTTTTAATTGAGGATTTTTATTTCTGGGAAAACTGAACTCACATTGAACAGCATCCCAGTGTGGGATTTAAACTCTAGTTTGTTTCAGTCATGGGGAGAGAGATGGAGCGAGAGGGAGAGATACAGATACAGAGGCAGAGAGACACAGAAACAGGATGGGATTGTGCTGTACATGTTTCAGAGCTGACACTGAGACACACACGAGATGTACAATCGCAGACCAGAGTGAATCATTCTCTGTTACCTGCAGTGTCCTGGACATGGACAGAAGCTGACACTCAGACACACACAACAACAACTTGCATTTATATAGCACCTTGGACAGTATTATCCCAAGATGCTTCACAGGAGCCTTAATGTGAGAAATTTGATCCCGAGTCACAGGAGAGTTTAGGGTCACATGTCTCAAAGTTTTGGCCAGTTGGTTTGTATGGACTATTTTAATTGGAGGAAAAGGAGGTGTTAAAATGGAGAAAACCAATCTGCTTCACTAATGTCCTTTATGGAAGGAAATCTGCCGTCCTTACCTGGTCGGGCCTACATGTGACTCCAGCCTCACAGCAATGTGGTTGACTCTTAGATGCTGTTTGAAATGGCCTAGCAAGCCACTCAGTTCATGAGCAATTAGGGACGAGGAGTAAACGCTGGCAGAACCAGCCAGGCCCACATCCCATGGATGTATTTGAGTAAAACGTTCAGGGAAGGAATTCCAGAGTTGGAGCCCACGCAGATGAAGACACAGCTCCCAATGGGGAAACGATTCAAATTGTGGATGGTCACGGAGCCAGAATGAAAGGAAAACAGATATGGGAGGATGGTGGGACTGGAGGAGGTGGATCACCAGCAAGAAACATTTCTCTCTCTCTGTGCTATCAGTTTCCATTATACTCCTGACAACTTGGATCAAATTGTCCAAGAGAGAGAGAGAGAGAGACAGAGCGAGAGGGGGCCAGAAAGAGAGAGAGAAACAGAGGCAGAGAGAGAGAGACAGAGAGAGACAAAGTCGGAGAGAGACTGAGACAGAGAGGGAGAGAGAGAGAGACAGAGAGAGACAGAGACACAGAGAGACAGAGACAGAGAGAGACAAAGACGGAGAGAGACAGAGAGAGAGGGAGACAGAGAGAGAGAGGGAGACAGAGAGAGGGAAGGAGACACAGAGGGAGGGAGACACAGAGGGAGGGAGACACAGAGGGAGGGAGACACAGAGGGAGGGAGACACAGAGGGAGAGAGACAGAGAGAGGGACAGAGAGAAAGAGAGAGAGAGGGACAGACCAAGAGAGAGACAGAGAGAGACAAAGATGGAGAGAGACAGAGAGGGAGGGAGACAGAGAGGGAGGGAGACAGAGAGGGAGGGAGACAGAGAGGGATGGAGACAGAGAGGGAGGGAGACACAGAGGGAGGGAGACACAGAGGGAGGGAGACACAGAGGGAGGGAGACACAGAGGGAGGGAGACACAGAGGGAGAGAGACACAGAGGGAGAGAGACACAGAGGGAGAGAGACACAGAGGGAGAGAGACACAGAGGGAGAGAGACACAGAGGGAGAGAGACACAGAGGGAGAGAGACACAGAGGGAGGGAGACACAGAGGGAGGGAGACACAGAGGGAGGGAGACACAGAGGGAGGGAGACACAGAGGGAGGGAGACACAGAGGGAGGGAGACACAGAGGGAGGGAGACACAGAGGGAGGGAGACACAGAGGGAGGGAGACACAGAGGGAGGGAGACACAGACGGAGGGAGACACAGACGGAGGGAGACACAGACGGAGGGAGACACAGAGGGAGGGAGACACAGAGGGAGGGAGACACAGAGGGAGGGAGACACAGAGGGAGGGAGACAGAGACAGAGAGAGAGAGAGACACAGACAGAGGGAGGGACAGAGAGAGGGAGAGACAGAGAGAGGGAGAGACAGAGAGAGGGAGAGACAGAGAGAGGGAGAGACAGAGAGAGGGAGAGGGAGAGACAGAGAGAGGGAGAGGGAGAGACAGAGAGAGGGAGAGGGAGAGACAGAGAGAGGGAGAGACAGAGGGAGGGAGAGACAGAAGGAGGGAGAGACAGAGGGAGGGAGAGACAGAGGGAGGGAGAGACAGAGGGAGGGAGAGACAGAGGGAGGGAGAGACAGAGGGAGGGAGAGACAGAGGGAGGGAGAGACAGAGGGAGGGAGAGACAGAGGGAGGGAGAGACAGAGGGAGGGAGAGACAGAGGGAGGGAGAGACAGAGGGAGGGAGAGACAGAGGGAGGGAGAGACAGAGGGAGGGAGAGACAGAGGGAGGGAGAGACAGAGGGAGGGAGACACAGAGGGAGGGAGACACAGAGGGAGGGAGACACAGAGGGAGGGAGAGACAGAGGGAGGGAGAGACAGAGGGAGGGAGAGACAGAGGGAGGGAGAGACAGAGGGAGGGAGAGACAGAGGGAGGGAGAGACAGAGGGAGGGAGAGACAGAGGGAGGGAGAGACAGAGGGAGGGAGAGACAGAGGGAGGGAGAGACAGAGGGAGGGAGACACAGAGGGAGGGAGACACAGAGGGAGGGAGAGACAGAGGGAGGGAGAGACAGAGAGTGAGAGAGACACAGACAGAGAGAGGGACAGAGAGAGAGAGGGGGACAGAGAGAGAGAGACAGAGAGAGGGAGAGACAGAGAGAGGGAGAGACAGAGAGAGGGAGGGACAGAGAGAGGGAGGGACAGAGAGAGGGAGGGACAGAGGGAGGGAGAGACAGAAGGAGGGAGAGACAGAGGGAGGGAGAGACAGAGGGAGGGAGAGACAGAGGGAGGGAGAGACAGAGGGAGGGAGAGACAGAGGGAGGGAGAGACAGAGGGAGGGAGAGACAGAGGGAGGGAGAGACAGAGGGAGGGAGAGACAGAGGGAGGGAGAGACAGAGGGAGGGAGAGACAGAGGGAGGGAGAGACAGAGGGAGGGAGAGACAGAGGGAGGGAGAGACAGAGGGAGGGAGACACAGAGGGAGGGAGACACAGAGGGAGGGAGAGACAGAGGGAGGGAGAGACAGAGGGAGGGAGAGACAGAGGGAGGGAGAGACAGAGGGAGGGAGAGACAGAGGGAGGGAGAGACAGAGGGAGGGAGAGACAGAGGGAGGGAGAGACAGAGGGAGGGAGAGACAGAGGGAGGGAGACACAGAGGGAGGGAGACACAGAGGGAGGGAGAGACAGAGGGAGGGAGAGACAGAGAGTGAGAGAGACACAGACAGAGAGAGGGACAGAGAGAGAGAGGGGGACAGAGAGAGAGAGACAGAGAGAGGGAGAGACAGAGAGAGGGAGAGACAGAGAGAGGGAGGGACAGAGAGAGGGAGGGACAGAGAGAGGGAGGGACAGAGAGAGGGAGGGACAGAGAGAGGGAGAGACAGAGAGAGGGAGAGACAGAGAGAGGGAGAGACAGAGAGAGGGAGAGACAGAGAGAGGGAGAGACAGAGACAGAGAGAG